>NC_135968.1:7230663-7495663 GCF_053455715.1 Rhinoraja longicauda
CACTCATTCTATCCCATAGACTTCAATCAGGGACAATTTACAGAGGGCCAATTAACCTACAAACCTGCACGTCTGTGGGATGTGGGTGGAAACCGGTGCACCGGGAGAAAACTCATGCAGTCACTGGGGGAACTTGCAAACTCCGCACAGACAGCACTCGAACCCAGGTCTCCAGTGCTGTGAGGCAGCAGCCCATTCCATCAAATGCATCTTTCATCAGTCAGTGCCCACCGTCAGGATCATGAGGCAGCAGCTCTACCCGCTGCGCCACCGTGCCGCCCGAGAGAGGAACCTGCACACTGAGTATTTCCCTTTTCCTTCTCCTCCCACCTTCGAAACACTCCTCATTTAGCAATATTGCTAAATTGGGGGAGTGCAGCGTAGGTCAAAACCTCATGTTTATGGTCTCGGTGGACTTTTTCTATACACTTTGCACTTAATCCAGGATTGCAACTCTTCAACTTGATTAGTAAAGGCGTCAAAGGTCACGAGGGGAAGAGCAGGAGAATGGGTTTGAGAGGGAAAAATAGATCAGCCATGATCGAATGGCGGAGCAGTCTCGATGGGCCGAATGGCCTAAGATGTTCCTATGATTTATGAACCTTGACAGGAAGACTGGAAATCTCTAGTCCGTCTACAATTTTCATAAGTCATAAGAGCAGCATTAGGCCATTCGGCCAATCTAGTCTACTCAACCATTCAATCATGGATGATCTCTCTTTCCCTCTCAACCCCATTCTCCTGCCATCTCCCCATAACCCCTGACACCTGTACGAATCAAGAATCGGTCAATCTATTGCCTTAAACATATCCATTGACTTGGCCTCCACAGCCATCTGTGGCAAACAATTCCCCAGATTCAACACCCTCTGGCTAAAGAAATTCCTCCTCATCTCCTTTCTAAAGGTACGTCCCTTTATATTGAGTCTGTCCCCTTACCTTAAACCTATGCCCTCTGGTTCTTGATTCACCTACTCTGGCTAAAAGATCCTATTAATCCTATATATTCCTCTCATGATTTCATACACCTCTCTAACCTTGACATCATTATCATAATAATTATTATTATTATTATTATTATTATTAACCCTGATCTTAACTCTTGAGACGTGGTTGTAATTTGCACGTGTGAGGATTAAGAAATGAAGTGAATGTTTGCCCTCACTCGTCTGTCAATCAAACATCACTGGTTTCTAATTTGACCCAAGGTTTTTCAGTTTCACAACCAATTTGCACAGGGGAAAGGTAAGACTTGATTGTTTCAGTTTCTAGTTTCAGTGTCATTTCCTCTTTCAGTGAATTAACTATCCACAATCCGCCCATTCAGTAGACTATAAAAACACCGCAAGCTGCCTCTAGTCCACACAGTTCCTGGAAGGACGACGGAATCCTGAACAGCAGCATGAGGTAAGGGACATCTTCACTTTGCACAGTGATACTGGAGATCAGGACCTTCTCAGGCACTGACACCGACATTAGGTGGATGAGTATAGAAGCTTCGTTTTTAGTCTTTCGAGATACAGCACGGAGGCTGCTCACCGAGTCCGCACTGACCTGCGATCCCCACACATTAACACCATCCTACACACACTAGGGACAAATGACAATTATACCAAACCAATTAACCTACAAACCTGTTCGTCATTGGGGTGTGGGGGGAGGAAACCGAAGATCTCGGAGGAAACCCACGCAGGTCACGGCGAGAATGTACAGACAAGCACCCGTAGTCAGGATCGAACCAGGGTCTCTGGTGCTCTATTGCAATAAGGCAATAGCTCTATTGCTGCACCACTGCACCACCCGTTAGGAGTTGAGAGGTCATGTTGGAATGAGATAAGACATCGGTTCGGCCACAATTAGAGTATCGTGTTCAATTTGGGGTACTATGTTATAAGAAAGATGTTGTCAAGCTGGAAAGGGTGCAGAGAAGATCTATGAGGATGTTGCCAGGACTCGAGGGTCTGAGCTGTAGGGAGAGGGTGAGCAGGCTGGGACTTTATCCCTTGGAGTGCAGGAGGATGAGGGGTGATTTTAGAGAGGTGTATGAAATCATGAGAGGAATATATAGGATTAATAGGATCTTTTACCCAGAGTAGGTGAATCAAGAACCAGAGGGCATAGGTGTAAGGTGAGGGGGGAATTTAATAGGGACCTGAGGGACAACTTTTTGTACAGAAAGGGTGGTGGGTGCATGGGCGAGCGGCCGGAGGAGGTAGATGAAGCAGGTACTATCGTGACGTTTAAAAAACAGGTGGACAGGTTTAGAGGGTTTACTAGACCAAGAGGACCCGTTGGGCTCAAACCACTCCCGCAATGGTGCAGCACCCTCTCCTCCCTCACTCCCCTCCCCTCACTCACCCTCTTCCCTTCCCCCCCTCGCCCTTAGGGTTGCCATTCCTGCATTGCTGCAGCAACCTCTCCTCTCCACCTCCACCCCTACCCCGCTCCTCCCCCCCCCCTCCCCCTAGAGTTGCCTCTCCTGCATTGGTGCAGCACCCACTCCCCCCTTTCCGTCTCCTCCTCCCTCCCCTCTAAGTGACGGACGAACGGAAACTGAACCTTAATGACAAGGTGGGGTAGTGATCACGGGTGCATATGTGTTAATCTCTGGTTAAAGCACATCGGGAGCTCCGGTGTGAGTTCTGGTCACCGTGCCTCAGACAGGACGTGAGTCAGAGGTTGCGGTCACAGTAAACAGTAAAGTGTGATGAAAGATTATGTAACTGGACTGATATTGGGTTGAGTGCAGGAGTTGAAGGAAGACCCTCCTCACCTCTCCCCTGACTCCTGTCTGAAGAAGGGTCTCGCCCCGAAACATAGAAACATGGAAAATAGGTGCAGGAGTAGACCATTCGGCCCATCGAGCCAGCACCACCATTCAATATGATCACAGCTGATCATCCAAAATCATTACGCCGTTCCCGCTTTTTCCCCATATCCCTTGATTCTGTTGGCCCTAAGAGCTAAATCTAACTCTCTCTTGAAAACATCCACTGAATTGGCCTCCACTGCCTTCTGTGGCAGAGAATTCCACAGATTCACAACTCTGTGTGGAAAAGTATTTCCTCATCTCAGTCCTAAATGGCCTACCCCTTATTCTTCAACTGTGACCCCTGGTTCTGGACACCCCCAATATGGGGAACATTTTTCCTGCGTCTAGCCTGTCCAATCCTTTAAGAATTTTACGTTTCTATAAGATCCCCTCTTATCCTTCTAAATTCCAGCGAATACAAGCCCAGTTGACTCATTCTTTCATCATATGTCAGTCCCGCCATCCCGAGAATTAACCTGGTGAACCTACGCTGCACTCCCTCAATAGCAAGAATGTCCTTCCTCAAATCCGGAGACCAAAATTGAACACAATACTCCACGTGGGACCTCCAACAGGCCAACATACCATTTGCTTTCTTCACTGCCTGCTGTGCCTGATGTACAAGGACACCCAGGTCTTGTTGCACCTCACCTCCGAATCTGACATTCAGATAAAAGACACAAAATGCTGGTGTAACTCAGCTGGACAGGCAGCATCTCTGGAGAGAAGGAATGGGTGACGTTTCAGGTCAAGACCCTTCTTCAGACTGATGTCAGGGGAGTGGGCAGGGCAAAGATAGAATGTAGTTGGAGACAGTAAGACTGATGGGCGAACTGGGAAGGGGGAGGGGATGGAGAGAGAGGGAAAGCAAAGGCTATTTGAAGATCATACCACTGGGGTGTAAGCTACCCAAGTGAAATATGAGGTGCTGTTCCTCCAATTTGCGCTGGGCCTCACTCTGACAATGAAGGACGCCCAGGACAGAAAGGTCAGATTGGGAAGGGGAGGAGGAGTTAAAGTGCTGAGCAATCGGGAAATCAGGTAGGTTAAGGCGGACTGAGCGGAGGTGTTCAGCGAAACGATCGGCAAGCCTGCGCTTTGTCTCGCCGATGTACAGGAGTCAACATCTGGAACAGTGGATACAGTAGATGATGTTGGAGGAGGTGCAGGTGAACCTCTGCCTCACCTGAAAAGACTTGTTGGGGTCCTTGGATGGTGTCGAGGGGGGAGGTAAAGGGACGTGTTGCATCTCCTGCGGATGCTGGGGAAAGTACCTGGGAAGGGGGTGGTTTGGGTGAGAAGGGGCAAGTGGACCAGGGAGTTGGGATGGGAGATGGGAAGATGTAGTGGGATCCCGGTCTCGCCGATCTACAGAAGTTGATAGGTCTCGCCGATGTCTGACTTCTTGTTCTTGCCACCAAAGTGGATAGCCTCACATTTATCCACATTATACTGCATCTGCCCACTCACCCAATCTATCCAAGTCACCCTGCAGCCTCATAGCATCCTCATCGCAGCTCACATTACCACCCAGCTTTGTGCCATCCGCAAACTTGGAGATGTTACATTTAGTTCCCTCGTCTAAGTCGTTAATATATGTAAATAGCTGGGGTCCCAGCACCGAGCCTTGCGGCACCCCACTGGTCACTGCCTGCCATTCGGAAAAGGACCCGTTAATTCCTGCACTTTTCTTCCTGTCTGTCAACCAGTTCTCTATCCATGTCAATACCATACTCCCAATGCCATGTGCTCTAATTTTGCCCACTAATCTCTTGTGTGGGACCTTGTCAAAGGCTTTTTGAAAGTCCAGATATACCACATCCACTTCCCCCCCATTATCCATTCTACTTGTTACATCCTCAAAAAATTCCAGAAGATTAGTCAAGCATGATTTCAGCTTCATAAATCCATGCTGACTTTGACCGATCCTGTTACTGCTATCCAAATGCGCTGCTATAACATATTTAATAATCGCCTTCAGCATCTTCCCCACTGTAAGGCTAACTGGTCTATAATTCCCCGTTTTCTCTCTCCCTCCTTTCTTAAAAAGTGGGGTTACATTGGCTAACCTCCAGTCCACAGGAACTGATCCAGAGTCGAGAGAACATTGGAAAATGATCACCAATGCATCCATGATTTCTAGGGCCCCTCCTTGAGTACTCTGGGATGTAGACCATCAGGCCCTGAGGATTTATCTGCTTTTAGTTTACCTAACACCATTTCCTGACTAATGTGGATTCCCTTCAGGTCCTCCTTCCACTAGATTCTCGGTCCTCTAGTATTTCCGGGAGATTGTTAGCTTCTTCCTTAGTGAAGACAGAACCAAAGTACTTGTTTAACTGTTCTGCCATTTCCTTGTTTCCCATTATGTTCACCTATTTCTGATAGTAAGGGACCTACATTTGTGTTCACTAATCTTTTCCTCTTCACATATTGAAAGAAGCTTTAACAGTCGTTTTTTATTCCTCGCAAGCTTTCTTTCATGCTCTATTTTCCTCCCATTTTAATCAGCCCCTTTGTCCTCCTCTGTTGAATTCTAAATTTCTCCCTGTCCTCCGGTTTGCTTCTTTCCCTGGCAAATCTATACGCCTTTTCCTTGGATTTAACGCTATCCCTAATTTCTCTCGTCAGCCATGGTTGAGCCGCCATCCCCATTTTATTTTTACACCAGATAGGGATGAAGAATTGTAATTCAATCTTCAAATGCGATCTTCAAATCTTTGCCATTGCATCACCACCATCAACCCTTTAAGTATAATTTACCTGACTATCCTAGCCATTTCCCATCTCATACCATCAAAGTCTCCTTTATTCAAGTTCAGGACCCTAGTCTCTGAATCACTCTCCATCCTAATGCAGAATTCCACCATATTATGGTCACTGTTGCCCAAGGGGCTTTGCACAACAAGATCGCTACTAATCCTTCCTCATTACACAATACCCAGCCTAGGATGGCCTGCCCTCTAGTCGGTTCCTCCAGAGATTGGTTCAGAAAACCATCCCGTGTACACTCCAGGAAATCCTCCTCCTCAGTGCTGCTACCAATTCGGTTGGCCCAATCTATATGTAGATTAAAGTCATCCATGATAACTACTGTACCATTGTTACCGCATCCCTAATTTCCTGGTTGATGCTATCCCCAACCTCCTTACTGCTGTTTGGTGGTCTGTATACAACTCCAACAAGTGTTTTCTGCCCTTGGCTATTTCGCAGTTCTACCCATACAGATTCTGCAGCATCCAAGCTAATGTCTCCTTGCTATTGCATTAATCTCTGCTTTAACCAACACTGCCACCCCACCTCCTCTTCCTTTACTGTCTATATTGAATACCCCTGCATGTTTAGCTCCCAGCCTTGGTCACCCTGTCTCCGTAATTCCAACTCCATCATATTCCTTAACTACTAACTGCGCAGTCAATACATCCACCTTATATCGAATGCTCCTCGCATTAAGGCACAAAGCTTTCAGGTTTGTTTTTCTTTTCTCCCTTCTACATTTTTGTTCTGCCCCCATTTTACGGCCCTCCGTCTCCCTGCATTGGGTCCCATCCCCCTGCCCTGTTAGTCTAAACGTGACCTTTCCTACACTCTCTTTCTCGTTAGCAGCACGCATGAACGTCCACATTGTTGACCACACCCCCCGACTATTTAGTTTAAACCCACCCGTGTAGCACTAGCAAACCTGCCTGTCAGAATGTCGGTCCCCCTCCAATTAAGGTGTAACCCGTCCCTTTTGTCCAGGTCACCCCTGCCCCAGAAGGGATCCCAGTGGACTAGAAATCTAAATCCTTGCCCCCTGCACCAACTCCTCAGCCACACATTCAGCTCCCCAATCTCCCTGTTCCTACCCTCACTAACACGAGGTACTGGAAGCAAAGCAGAGAAATGTCACCTATTGATTCCTTTTCTCCAGAGATGCTGCCTGAGCCGCTGAGTTACTCCAGCTGTTGGTGTCTGTCTTCGGTTTTAAGTCAGCATCTGCCGTTCCTTCCTACACATTAAGGAAGTCCTTCTTGAGCATTAAGCTGCTGTATAACTTGATGTGATTGCGGCCAACATGGTCAAAGACTTGTTCCGCTCTTGTCATTCCTTCTTCTCCCTGTTCCCGTGTGACAGAAGGTACAGAAGTTCCCTCCAACAAACTCACCGGTTCCTTGGTTTAGTTTATTGTCACGTGTACCGAGGTACAGTGAGAAGCTTTTGTCTCGTGCTAACCAATCAGCAGAAAGACCACACACGATTACATTCGAGCCGTTTACAGTGTATAAAGGGAATGACGTTTAGTGCGAGGTAAAGCCAGCAAAGTCCGATCAAGGGACAGTCCGAGGGTCACCACACGAGGTAGGTGGTCGTTCTCAACTGCTCTCTGGTTGTACTAGGATGATTCAGTTGCCTGATGACAGCTGGGAAGAAGCTGCCCCTGAATCTGGAGGTGTGCGTTATCCCGGTCTTCGGGGTCGAGCAGGAGACGAGCCTCAGACGGCTCCGGAAGAGTTCCCTGTTTCACGGCGGGAGAGCCGGGCATGATGGCGGGGCAAGGCCGCAGATCACTGGGAGCTTACAATGTTAATGTATAGATTAGTTTAGAGATACAGCGTGGAAACAGGCCCTTCGGCCCACCGAGTCCGTGCCAACCAGCGATCCCCACGCATTTACACCATCCTACACACACTTGGGACAACATACAATTATACCAAGCCTGGGCGGCCATGGTGGCGCAGCGGTAGAGTTGCTGCCTTACAGTGCTTGCAGCGCCGGAGACCCGGGTTCGATCCTGACTACGGGTGCTGTCTGCACAGAGTGTGTACGTTCTCCTCTTGACCCGTGTGGGTTTTCTACGAGTTCTTCGGTTTCCTCCCACACTACAAAGACGTACAGATATGTAGGTTAATTGGCTTGGTGCATATGTAAATTGTCCCTAGTGTGAGTAGGATAGTGTTAGTGTGCGGGGATCGCTGATTGTTGCAGACTCGGTGGGCCGTGGGGCCTGTTTCCACGCCGTATCTCCAAACTAAACTAAACTATCAGCCTACAATTACAAGTCTGCAAGTCTATGGAGTGTGAGAGGAAACCGGAGATCTCGCAGGAAACCTACGCAGGTCGTAGGGAGAACGTACAAACTCTGTACAGACAAGCATTGTTATCATTACAGTGTTGTCATTCTTATCCACGATGCACCTTACACCCCCCATCGCGTCGATCAGCCTTCACGGAGGCCTCACGAGTCCCCGTGATCACAGACGTAGGCCTGGAAGAGGGACAGGCGGTCAACTCAGGCAGAACCCTCGACTGTCCGCTGCCGGGACCTGTGAGTGGCCATCTTGGACAGTGGCCATCTTGGCCAGGCCCTGGGGAAAACCGACAGGGAGGTCTCCCTTCCTCCCACCACTGAACAACCGATGGAACATAGAAACAGAAACATAGAAAATAGGTGCAGGAGTAGGCCATTCGGCCCTTCGAGCCTGTACCGCCATTCAATATGATCATGGTTGATCATCCAACTCAGTATCCCGTACCTGCCTTCTCTCCATACCCCCAGATCCCTTTAGCCACAAGGGCCACATCTAACTCCCTCTTAAATATAATAATAATAATAATAATAATGCATTACATTTATATAGCGCTTTTCATATACTCAAAGACGCTTTACAGGGATTTAGAGAACATAGGGAAGTGAATAAATAGATAAATAAGTAAACGAACAGAGAAAGGAGACAGAAGGTGAGGTGACCTTCAGTGGTTGAAGGCAGTACTGAACAGGTGAGACTTCAGTGATGTTTTGAATGTGGTGAGTGTGGAGGAGTCTCTGACGGTTTGAGGTAGTGAGTTCCATAGGGTGGGAGCAGCGATGGAGAAAGCCCTGTCCCCCCAGGATCTGAGTTTGGTCCGGATGTGGGGGGATAGGAGATTGGCAGCAGCAGAGCAGAGGGTGCAGGTGGGAGTGTGCCTGTGGAGGAGGTCGGTCAGGTAGGATGGGGCCAGGTTATGGAGGGCTTTGTAGGTCATGAGGAGGATTTTGTACTGGATTCTCTGGGGGATGGGGAGCCAGTGGAGTTTGTAAAGGACGGGGGTGATATGGTCACGGATCGGGGTGTGGGTGAGTAGACGGGCAGCGGAGTTTTTAATGTATTGAAGTTTACTGATGATTTTTGAGGGTGCGCCATAGAGGAGGCTGTTGCAGTAGTCCAGACGGGAGGTGATGAAGGCGTGGATGAGGGTTTCTGCAGCTGTGGAGGAGAGGGATGGACGGAGACGGGCAATGTTTTTGAGGTGGAAGAAGGCTGTCTTTGTGATGTGTTTGATGTGTTTGTCGAAGGAGAGGGTTTGATCAAAGATGATTCCAAGATTCCGGATGTGAGGGGAGGTGGATACTGGGAGACCATCAATATTGAGGATGAAGTTTTGGGTGGATTTGGTGAGCGTTTTTGGACCAATGATGATGATTTCAGATTTGTTGCAGTTGAGTTTGAGGAAATTTGATTGAAGCCAAGATTTTATTTCAGTGATGCAGTTTGTCAGTGTAGAGTGTGTGGTGGGGGAGATTGACTTGGTGGAGATGAGGAGCTGGATATCATCGGCGAAGCAGTGGAAGTTGAGACCATGACGGCGGATTAATTGACCAAGGGGGAACAGGTAGAGGATGAAGAGGAGGGGGCCAAGGACTGAGCCTTGGGGGACACCTTGGGGGAGGGGAGCGGTGGGGGATTTACAGTTGTTAATGGAGATGAACTGGTGCCTGTCAGAGAGGTAAGATTTGAACCAGGATAGGGCTGTGCTGGTGATGTTAAAGGAGGTTTCAAGTCGGGTGAGGAGAATGGAGTGATTTATGGTGTCAAAGGCGGCGCTGAGGTCAAGTAGGATGAGGATGTTGAGGTTGCCAGCGTCGGAGGAGAGGAAAAGGTTGTTTGTGATTTTGAGGAGCGCAGTTTCAGTACAGTGGTTGGAGCGGAATCCGGATTGGAAAGTTTCATACAGGTTATTGGTAGAGAGGTGGTATTTGAGTTGGGAAGCTATAGCACGTTCCAAAACTTTGGACAGAAAGGGTAGGTTGGAGATTGGTCTGAAGTTGTTTGGGGTGTCAGGGTTGAGACCAGGTTTTTTCAGAATGGGGGTGACAGCAGCGATTTTGAGGGATGGTGGGACGATGCCAGTGGACAGGGAGGAGTTTATTGTTGCAGTGATAAGTGGAGAGAGAGCAGGAAGGCAGGCCTTGACAAAGCTGGAGGGGATGGGGTCCAGAGAGCAGGTGGCAGTTTTTATTCCTGTGAAGAGGTCAGAGAGGTCGGTGGTGGAGACTGGGGAGAACTGAGGCAGGGGTTGACAGGATAAGGGGGGGCAGGTGGTTTGAGGGGGAGCAGGTGCATTGGTGGTTAAAGTGCTGTAGATGTTGTCTATTTTGCTTTGGAAGAATGAAAGCCAATAATATAGCCAATGAACTGGCCTCAACTACCTTCTGTGGCAGAGAATTCCACAGATTCACCACTCTCTGTGTGAAAAATAACTTTCTCATCTCGGTCCTAAAGAATGACAAGAATTTTGTAAGTTTCTATAAGATCCCCCCTCAATCTTCTAAATTCCAGCAAGTACAAGCCGAGTCTATCCAGTCTTTCTTCATATGGAAGTCCTGCCATCCCAGGAATCAATCTGGTGAACCTTCTCTGTACTCCCTCTATGTCTTTCCTCAGATTAGGAGACCAAAACTGTACGCAATAAACCAGGTGTGGTCTCACCAATGCCCTGTACAACTGCAGCAGAACCTCCCTGCTCTTATACTCAAATCCCCTCGCTATGAATACCAACATACCATTCGCTTTCTTCACTGCCTGCTGCACCTGCATGCCTACTTTCAATGACTGTTGTACCACGACACCCAGGTCTCGTTGCAACTCCCCTTTTCCTAATCGGCCACCATTCAGATAATAGTCTGCTTTCCTGTTCTTGCCACCAAAGTGGAAACTCCATGAATCTGGAGGTGTGCGTTTTGACACTTCTGTTGCTCTTAATAATAATAATAATAATGCATTATATTTATATAGTGCTTTTCATATACTCAAAGACGCTTTACAGAGATTTAGAGAACATAGGGAAATGAATAAATAGATAAATAAGTAAATAAGTAAACAAACAGAGGAAGGAGACAGAAGGTGAGGTGACCTTCAGTGGTTGAAGGCAGTACTGAACAGGTGAGACTTCAGCGATGTTTTGAATGTGGTGAGTGTGGAGAAGTCTCTAACGGTTTGGGGTAGTGAGTTCCATAGGGTGGGAGCAGCGATGGAGAAAGCCCTGTCCCCCCAGGATCTGAGTTTGGTCCGGATGTGGGGGGACAGGAGATTGGCAGCAGCAGAGCGGAGGGTGCAGGTGGGAGTGTGCCTGTGGAGGAGGTCAGTCAGGTAGGATGGGGCCAGGTTATGGAGGGCTTTGTAGGTTATGAGGAGGATTTTGTACTGGATTCTCTGGGGGATGGGGAGCCAGTGGAGTTTGTAAAGGACGGGGGTGATATGGTCACGGATCGGGGTGTGGGTGAGTAGACGGGCAGCGGAGTTTTGAATGTATTGAAGTTTACTGATGATTTTTGAGCGTGAACCATAGAGGAGGCTGTTGCAGTAGTCCAGACGGGAGGTGATGAAGGCGTGGATGAGGGTTTCTGCAGCTGTGGAGCAGAGAGATGGACGGAGACGGGCAATGTTTTTGAGGTGGAAGAAGGCTGTCTTTGTGATGTGTTTGATGTGTTTGTCGAAGGAGAGGGTTTGATCAAAGATGATTCCAAGATTCCGGATGTGACGGGAGGTGGATACTGGGAGACCATCAATGTTCAGGATGAAGTTTTGGGTGGATTTGGTGAGCGTTTTTGGACCAATGATGATGATTTCAGATTTGATGCAATTGAGTTGCAATTGCCTGATGGGTGAGGGTAGAAGAGGGAGTGGCCAGAGTGTGACTCGTCCTTGATTATGCCTGACCCACTGAGTTATCCAGCTTTTTGTGTCTAGTCCCTCTGATTGCCTTGTGATCTCTTGCAGCGACGCACTGAAGGAGTCTTTATTGGTGAAGCTCGGCCAGCTTCAGTGCCACTTCATGTGGGGCCCACAGATGGACGACGCCGACCTAGATGACGTGAAGCAGAAGTTGCAGGATTCGATTATCATCGGCGGGAATCGCCAAGGCGTGCCGCACAACCAGCTGGCTTACGTCAACTACCTGCAGGGCAACCACGAAGAAGCCCTCCGTGACTTAGAGGAGGCGGAGAGGCATCTGAGTGAGATCCACGGGGATGGACTTGAGAGGCGGAGCATCGTCACCCATGGCAATAGGGCCTGGTTGCATTACCACATGGGGCAACTCAGCGAGGTCCAGTCCTATCTCGACAAGCTGGAGGTGACGTGTGGCCCCCTCACCCAGGGCCCGCACGTCACGGCAATGCTGCCCGAGGTCTGGGGGGAGAAGGGGTGGTCTTTGCTGAGCTCCAGCTCTCAGTGCTGCGAGGAGGCGAAGGAATGTTTTGCCAGGGCTCTGGAGGAAGATCCCGACAACGTGGAGTGGGCCATGGGCTACGCCACCGCTCTGTACCGTCTGGAATCGATTTCCGGGATCCACGAAAACCCTGAAGAGAGTCAGTCGGTGAGACAGCTGAGACGGGTCCTGGAGCTGGATCCGGGTGAATCTGTGGCCAGGGTGATGCTGGCCCTCAGGCTCCAAGAGTTCAAGCAAAAGGCGGAAGCGAATAAACTGGTTGAAGAAGCGTTGCGGACAACCCCAGATTCTCCATTTGTACTCCGCTATGCAGCAAAGTTTTACAGAACAGAGCATGATGTTGATAAAGCGATAGGGCTGTTGAAGAAAGCCTTAGAATTCACTCCCGACGCTACCTTCTTGCACCATCAAATAGGTATCTGTTACAGGGAAAAGCTAACGGCTCTGTTTAGAAATCAGGGCAGTGGAGACCCTGACGTGAAGGCTGAGTTGATCCGTCATTGCAAGCTCCATTTTGGAACGGCATTTCAACTGAAGCCTTCGTTTATATTTGCACAGCTGGATTTTGCCGGGATCTGCTTAATGAATGGTGAACTAGACAGGGCAGCGGAGATGTACCACAACCTCCAGAGATTAGAGAATGTTACTCCAGAACAAAAGCAGGCAATAGAGGTACAGCTTGGATTATATGAACTGTGTCACACCAATTCTGAATCCAACGCCATCCACCATTTTATGGAAGGCCTTAAAATCCAGCGCCGCACAAAACATTGGAAAATTTGTTACACTAACTTGGAGAGGATTGCAAGAAGGCAAATTAACATGAACCCGCACAACAGCAGAGCGCTCGGTATCCTGGGGTTTCTTCACCAGCAAGCCGGGGAGAATTCTGAAGCTGTTGAATGCTTTGAAAAGGCCTTGCAGATTAATCCTGGCAACGAAGAATATCGCAGCGCTCTTTGTGAATTGCGCTCTTCTACTTAGGCTGGAGATACCAGGACCAGCAGGTAAGGGCGAGAAAGGTCCTTCCACAACCATTCCTCACTGGAACATAGAACATAACACAGTACCGCGCAGGAACAGGCCCTACGGCCCACGGTGTCTGTGCAGAACACGATGCCAAGACCAAATCCTATCTGCCTCCATTTGCTGCATGTTCATCGGCCCATCCAAAAGTCTCTCAAATGCCACAATCGTGTCTCAACCCCCACCCACGGCCTCACGTTCCGGGCACCCACCACCCTCTGTGCAAAAAAACATGCCCCGCACATCTCCTGCAGCTAATACCCCCTGGTCCAGGCACCTCCTCTGCACCCTTTCCAAAGCCTCTGCATCCTTTCTGCAATGGGGCGACCTGAACTGCATGTGATACTCCAAATTCACTCCAAATAACCAAAGTCCTATAAAGCTGCATCATGACTCCCTGACTCTTATACTCAATGCTTGGACCATGAAGGCAAGCATTGTACACGGTGACAGACACAAACAGCTGGAGTGACTCAGCGGGTCAGGCAGCATCGCCGGAGGAAAGGAATAGTTGACATTTCGGGTCAAGACCCTTCTTCAGACTGGAAACGTCACCTATTCCTTCTCTCCAGAGATGCTGCCTGACCCGCTGAGTCACCCCAGCTTTTTGTGTCTATCCGCGGTGTCAACCAGCATCTGCAGTTTCCTTCCCAAGCTTACCGTATGCCTTCTTTAACACTCGACTACTTGTGCGGCCCCTGTCAGGGAGTTGTGGAGTTGGATGCCATGATTATTACAGGGTCTGACCAAGCTTGTGTGCGGTGCGTTAATGTTCATGTCTCCACTTGAATTCAAGTGACATTGAAATGTTAATTCAAATGTCAACAACCAAATGTCTGTGGCCTCCTTTTGCTCTGGTCTGGTATTTTATTTCATTCTTCACATGTTTAAACTATAGCCATTTATTCTTAATGTTGTAATGTTTTATGTTTTATTCTTAATAGTTTACTGTATGTCGTGTTGTCACTTGCGAGCAAAGCACCAAGGCAAATTCCTTGTGTGTGCGCTTACTTGGCCAATAACATTTATTCAAATTTCAAATTCTAATTTTTCAAATTCAAATTTGGTTGATGATCTTCTGCAGGTTTGGTGCCCGCTGCTCTGACTGATCTACAGTGATCCCATCACAACAAACCTTCACATTCAACCAGAGGTGGATCAGAGCTGCGTTGTGGAGGATGTGACGCCATTTCACGTGCGTCTGACGCGATGGTCAGAATAAAGGCAACAGCAGTGATTTCCCAGCCCGTTACTCAATGGACACAAAATTCACCTGGACGTTAATTGTATGTCCACTAAATTTTGAGGTAAAAGGATTAGGATTCAGTTTATTATTGTCACGTGTACCAAGGTACACTGAAAAGCTTTGCTTTGCTTGCTATCCAAACAGATCAGAAAATATTATATGTAAGTACAGCCGTTAAACTCAAGCACAATAGATAGAGCAAAGGGGAGAACAGTTCAGTTTAGTTCATGGTCACATGTACCGAGGTACCGTGAAATGCTTTTGTCGCGTGCTAACCAGTCAGTGGAAAGACAATACATGATTACAATCGAGCTGCCCACAGTGTAAGAAATGCTGCTGCAGGAGTAGAGATTGTAATATGTGATTGTAGATCTGCTTCTGTGGCTAGCATGCAAATAATCGCCTGGGTTGGACGCCATCTTTCTGCACAAAGTGTAAAGTACAGAGTGCAGAACTATATATAGAGTCTGTCATCAGCGGCCTTAACGACTACCGTCCAGTAGCACTCACACCGGTCATCACAAAGTGCTTCGAGAGACTGGTCCTACAGCACATCAAAGCCAGCCTCCCACCCACCTTCGACCCACACCAGTTTGCCAACAGAGCAAATAGGTCTACAGGGGATGCCATCGACACTGCTCTTCACACTGCACTGACCCACCTTGAACACCAGGGGAGCTATGTGAGGATGCTCTTCCTCGACTTCAGCTCTGCCTTTAACACGGTCATCCCGAGCAGACTGGTCACCAAACCTTCTGACCTTGGATTTTCCCAAACCATCTGCCAATGGATCAAGGACTTCCTGACCAACCGCCCCCAGACCGTCAAAATAGGCCCTCACCTCTCCTCCACCATCACACTGAGCACCGGCTCACCACAGGGCCCCATCCTTTACTCCCTCTACACTCACGACTGCGCCCCCACCCATCCCACCAACACCATCATCAAGTTCGCGGATGACACGACTGTGGTTGGACTCATCTCAGGAGGAGATGAGACAGCCTATAGGGATGAAATCCAAAGGCTGGCAGCATGGTGTTCAGTGAACAATCTTGTCCTGAACTCCTCCAAAACAAAGGAACTTATAATTGACTTCAGATAAACCAGTGTAGAATACGACCCACTCGACATCAATGGGGTCTGTGTGGAAAGGGTACCCGCTTTCAGGTTCCTGGGTACGCACATCGCAGAGGATCTTACCTGGTCTACCAACACCATCACCACAGTAAAGAAGGCACAGCAGAGACTCCACTTCCTGAGGATCCTCAGGAAAACCAACCTGCAGGAGAAGCTCATGATGTCCTTCTATCGCTGCTCCATCGAGAGTGTGCTGGCATACTGTATAACCACATGGTATGCCAGCTGCTCAGAAAAGGACAGGAAGGCCCTTCAGAGGGTCATCACGACGGCCCAGAAGATCATCGGCTGCTCACTGCCCTCCCTGGAGCACCTGTTCAGCCTACGCTGCCTCAGTAGAGCAGGCAAAATAATAAAAGATCCATCCCACCCCGGCCACCGTCTGTTTGTTCATCTGCCCTCTGGTCGACGTTTTAGGTCGATCAAATCCCGCACAAACAGACTTAAGAACAGTTTTTACCCCAGGGCCATACGAGAACTGAACACTACCTTCTGCAATAGGCAACACTGTTAAAAAATCTTTTGTACTTAATATAATTGTATTTATTTGTTTTTGCATTTATTGCATATATGTTTGTACGCACCATCAGGATTGGCTATTTTTTAATTTTGTTGTACTCGTTGCAATGACAATAAATGAATATTATTATTATTATTATTATTATTATAAAAGAGGGGGTGAGAACTAATTGAGCACACAGATGAGGTGCCATTTGATTTAGTGTGCTGGATACAATGCCTGCATTGTATCCAGAGTTCCACAATATGCAATTTAAAAAAAGTTTGTTTAATGCTTTATGATCATCGGGGCACCTTTTCTGATCAATATTTTTAGTTTAGTTTAGAGATACAGTGCGGAAACTGGTCCTTCGGCCCACCAAGTCTGAGCTGACCAGTGTGAGCAAGTCTACACACACTGGGGACTATTTACAATTATACCAAGACAATGGACCTACAAACCTGTACGTCTTTGGGGTGCGGGAGGTGACCAGAGCACCCGGAGAAAACTTGAGCGGTCGCGGGGAGAACATACAAACTCTGTACAGCCGGGATCTAACCCGGGTCTCTGGCACTGTAAGGCAGCAACTCCACTGCTGCACCACTTTTTTTGATCAATATTGTTTAACATGCTGTAATATCAGAGCTGGAGCATTAGAATAATAAATAAAGCACTAATAAAATGCAACAATTTTGGTGCATCATTCCACGTCAATGCTGAAGACTAAGTCGTTTTCTTGGTCCACACTACGGTGAACAGTATCAGCTCAAAAACGTTCAATTCTAAAGTCTAAAACCTGCACTCCAGCCTTTAGCGCCGATAATAATGTTTGCCCCACTTCAATGGTTCTTTATTGTCACGTGTACCGAGGTACAGTGAAATTCTATTTTTGCATGCACTTCAGCAAAGTATTACTATAAGCCCAATCCTGGATTAAGTACAAAGTGTACAGAAATAGTCCACTGAGACCACATACAAGAGTCACCAGGCTTTGGCTCCATTTTCAAAGTCAATAGACAATAGACAATAGGTGCAGGAGTAGGCCATTCAGCCCTTCGAGCCAGCACCGCCATTCAATGCGATCATGGCTGATCACACTCAATCAGTACCCCGTTCCTGCCTTCTCTCCATACCCCCTCACTCCGCTATCCTTAAGAGCTCTATCCAGCTCTCTCTTGAAAGCATCCAACGAACTGGCCTCCACTGCCTTCTGAGGCAGAGAATTCCACACCTTCACCACTCTCTGACTGAAAAAGTTCTTCCTCATCTCCGTTCTAAATGGCCTACCCCTTATTCTTATACTGTGGCCCCTTGTTCTGGACTCCCCCAACATTGGGAACATGTTTCCTGCCTCTAATGTGTCCAATCCCCTAATTATCTTATATGTTTCAATAAGATCCCCCCTCATCCTTCTAAATTCCAGTGTATACAAGCCTAATTGCTCCAGCCTTTCAACATACGACAGTCCCGCCATTCCGGGAATCAACCTAGTGAACCTACGCTGCACGCCCTCAATAGCAAGAATTCCAAGTTGCTTTCAGTGCAGCAGAGATTGGGAGGGAGAAACAGGGAGATTGGTGGGAGTCTGTGTGGCCCAGGAGAGGGGGGAAGGGTGAAAAAAGTGGTGGAGGTTACGGCGGCGGTTCATAGAGTTGCCTAAAGTTGGACAAGTCACTATTCGTACCAGTGGTAAGTTTCGTTTGGTTCGGTTTAGAGATACAGCACAGAAACAGGCCCTTCGGCCCATCGAGTGCACACGGAGAAGCGATCTCGGCGCTCCAACACTATCCTGCACACACTAGTCAATTCAAGTCAAGTCAATTTTATTTGTATAGCACATTTAAAAACAACCCACGTTGACCAAAGTGCTGTACATCTGATTAGGTACTAAATGTAATGAAACATACAGTAGGATCTCTAATTTACATTTTTACTGAGCCAATTAACCTACAAACCTGTACGTCTTTGGAGTGTGGGGGGAAACTGGAGGAAACCCACGGGGAGAATGTACAAATTCCGCACAGGCAGCACCCGTGGTCAGGATCGAACCCGGGTCTTGCGCTGTGAGGCAGCAACTCTACCGCTGCGCCACTGTGCCGCCCCACATGATTGAATGACGTAGTAGACTTGAAGGGCCGAATGGCCTAATTCTGCTCCTAGAACTCATGTAGATGGTCGCCGAGTCTTCGCGTGGTCTCGCCAATATACAGGAGCCTACATTGGGAACACCAGATGCAGTAGGTTTCCCACACTGCAGCCATACACGTTTGTAGGTTAATTGGCTTCTGTAAAGTTGTAAATTGTCCCCTAGTGTGTTTTGGACAGTGCCGGTGTACGGGAATCGCTGGTCGTCGCAGACTCGATGGGCCGAAGGGCCTGTTTCCGCACTGCATCTCTGTAGTCTAAAGTCATGGGAAACAGTGGTCAGGTGAGCAGCTTGAGGAAGAGAGAGGGTAGAGAAGAGTATTTAGGGTAAAAAAAGGAGCCATGAAATCTCCTTGGCAGGTAAAATTAGTTCGAAGCCAATGATGTTCCATAAGGGTACTAGGAGTTGGAGGGTGACCGGGGGAGTCATCTCTGGTTGGAAGCAGGGGGTGAGGATGGGGCCTTATGTTTGGAGGCGGAGTGTGGAAACAGGCCCATCGGCCCACGGAGACCACCGATCACCCCGTACACTCGTTCTATCATATCATATCATATATATACAGCCGGAAACAGGCCTTTTCGGCCCTCCAAGTCCGTGCCGCCCAGTGATCCCCGTACATTAACACTGTCCTACACCCACTAGGGACAATTTTTACATTTACCCAGCCAATTAACCTACATACCTGTACGTCTTTGGAGTGTGGGAGGAAACCGAAGATCTCGGAGAAAACCCACGCAGGTCAAGGGGAGAACGTACAAACTCCTTACAGTGCAGCACCCGTAGTCAGGATCGAACCTGAGTCTCCGGCGCTGCATTCGCTGTAAAGCAGCAACTCTACCGCTGCGCTACCGTGCCGCCCTAATATGTCATCCCACTTTCACATCCTACACACTTGGGGAAATTTACAGAAGCCAATTAACCTGCAAAACCCTCTCATTGTTGCAATGTGCGATTGAACGGGGAGCCCGGAGGAAACCCACGCAGGTCACGGGGAGAATGTGCAAACTCCACGCTGACAGCACCCATAGTCAGGGTCGAACCCGGGTCTCTGAAGCTGCAAGGCATCAGCTCTACCCGCTGCGCCACCGTGCCACCCTAGAATACCTCCCGTTAACCTCGTGACTCGTGGGGAAGGCTGTCAAAGTAAACAGCAGGATAGAGGCCAGCTCCAGAAATGGTCAGAGGAATGGCAGACGGAGGTTAATCTGAGCAAGTGTGAGATGTTGCACTTTGGGGAGGTCGAATGTAAAGGGGGGAAAATATTAGTGGCATTTAATGGCAAGACCCTGAACAGCATTGACAGACAGAGGGATCTTGTGATCCAAGCCCACAACTCCCTGAAGGTGGCGACACAAGTAGATAGAGTGGGAAACAAGGTATCTGGTATGCTTGCCTTCGTTGGTCTGGGCATTGAGTATGACTCAGGAAGTCACAATGCAGCTTAATAGGATTTTGGTTTGGCCGCATTTGGAGTATTGAATGCAGTTCTGATCGCCCCGTTACAAAGGAGGATCTGGAGACTTGGGAAAAGGATGCAGTTGAAGTTTACCTGGATGATGCCTGGATTAGGGGTTATTAGCTACAGGCAATGGAAGGACAAGGATTATGTGGATTAAGGTGATAATTTTCCAATGTTTTATAGATTCTGGATCAGTTCCTGTGGATTGCAGGGTAGCTAATGTTATCCCACTTTTTAAGAAAGGAGGGAGAGAGAATAGCATAGAATGCCTTTATTGTCATTGTACGAACAGTACAACAAAATTAAAAGTGCTACATCTGAAACAGTACGACAGTGCAAATCTTTCAAAAACAATCGCACAAACATAGAAACATAGAAAATAGGTGCAGGAGTAGGCCATTCGGCCCTTCGAGCCTGCACCGCCATTCAATATGATCATGGCTGATCAACCAACTCAGTATCCCGTACCTGCCTTCTCTCCATACTCCCTGATCCCTTTAGCCACAAGGGCCACATCTAACTCCATCTTACATATAGCCAATGAACTGGCCTCAACTACCTTCTGTGGCAGAGAAATCCACAGATTCACCACTCTGTGTGAAAAAAAACGTTCTCATCTCGGTCCTGAAAGACTTCCCCCTTATCCTTAAACTGTGACCCCTTGTTCTGGACTTCCCCAACACCGGGAACAATCTTCCTGCATCTAGCCAGTCCAACCCCTTAAGAATTTTGTACGTTTCTATAAGATCCCCCCTCAATCTTCTAAATTCCAGCGAGTACAAGCCGAGTCTATCCAGTCTTTCTTCATATGAAAGTCCTGCCATCCCAGGAATCAATCTGGTGAACCTGCTCTGTACTCCCTCTATGGCAAGAATGTCTTTCCTCAGATTAGGAGACCAAAACTGTACGCAATACTCCAGGTGTGGTCTTACCAATGCCCTGTACAACTGCAGCAGAACCTTCCTGCTCCTATACTCAAATCCCCTCGCTATGAATGCCAACATACCATTCGCTTTCTTCACTGCCTGCTGCACCTGCATGCCTACTTTCAATGACTGGTGTACCACGACACCCAGGTCCCGTTGCATCTCCCCTTCTCCTAATCGGCCACCATTCAGGTAAGTCTGCTTTCCTGTTCTTGCCACCAAAGTGGATAACCTCACATTTATCCACATTATACTGCATCTGCCATGCATTTGCCCACTCACCTAACCTATCCAAGTCATGTTGCAGCCTCCTAGCATCCTCCTCACAGCTAACACTGCCCCCCAGCTGTCATCCGCAAACTTGGAGATGTTGCATTCAATTCCCTCGTCCAAATCATTAATATATATTGTAAATAGCTTGGGTCCCAGCACTGAGCCTTGCGGTACCCCACTAGTCACTGCCTGCCATTCTGAAAAGGACCCGTTTATTCCTACTCTTTGCTTCCTGTCTGCCAGCCTGTTCTCTATCCACATCAATACTGAACCGACAATCCCATGTGCTTTAAGTTTGCATACTAATCTCTTATGTGGGACCTTGTCGAAAGCCTTCTGGAAGTCCAGATATAACACATATATATGGTTCTCCCTTATCCACTCTACTAGTTACATCCTCGAAAAATTATATAAGACTCGTCAGACATGATTTACCTTTCATAAATCTATGCTGACTTTGTCCAATGATTTCACCACTTTCCAAATGTGCTGCTATCCCATCTTTAATAACTGACTCCAGCATTTTCCCCACTACCGATGTTAGACTAACTGGTCTGTAATTCTCCGTTTTCTCTCTCCCTCCCTTTTTGAAAAGTGGGGTTACATTAGCTACCCTCCAATCCTCAGGAACCACTCCAGAATCTAAAGAGTTTTGAAAAATTATCACTAATGCATCTCTCGGGGCTGCTGTACTTGGCGCAAGTGTGGCCTGTCCCTCCCTCCCACGCCAAGGGGATCACCCGGGCCGTCTTCCGCTTCATCTGGGGGTCGGCGATGGACCGGGTGCGACGAGCCACAATGCACAAGTCGGCAGACAACGGGGGTAAAAGCGTGCCCAACGTCGCCCTCATTCTGATGGCCACCTTCGTGTGTGGCTGCATCAGGCGGAGCATAGAGCCAAGGCACGTGGGCACCAAATGCCACTACCTGCTGAGGTTCTACCTGTCCCCGGTGTTGCGAAGGATGGGCCTGGCGCAGATGCCACGCAATGTGCCAGTCAGCTGGACATTGCCGAACCATCTGTCGTTTGTGGAAAGGTTCTTCCGGACCAACACCTTTGACCACAAGTCCATCGGGCAGTGGTCAGCACGGAACGTCCTGCAGGCACTGCAGGGGAATGACTCCATGGATCCTGTGGCGTGGTTCCCAGAGCAGACTGCCCAGCTTGTCTGGCAAAATGCCTCATCGCCTGAACTCACCAACAAGCACCAAGACCTGGCTTGGCTGGCGGTGAGGGGAGCCCTCTCAGTCAGATCCTTCCTGCACCGCCGGAACCTCACTACCAGCGCACGCTGCCTCCGGGACGGCTGCGACGGAGAGGAGACGGTGGCCCACCTCTTCACAGAGTGTGGATTTGCCAAGAGAGTCTGGAGAGGTCTGCAGGGGTCCCTGTCACGATTTATTCCGAGCAGCTCCGTCACAGAGAACTCTGTGATCTACGGACTGTTCCCAGGGACGCATTCGGAGACTGACATCGAGTGCTGCTGGAAGGTCATCAACTCGGTGAAAGACGCTCTTTGGTCTGCCCGAGCTTTGTTGGCCTCCCAGTGGAGCGAGTTGTCCGTCAAGGAATGTTGCCGACTGGCCCGCTGCAGACTGCAGGAGTACGTGCTGAGGGATGCACTGAAGCTTGGTGCAGCCAACGCCAAGGCCCTGTGGGGGAGGAGCACAGTCTAGGGTCCTTCCGCTGCTGGACATGGGGGGGGCAGGGTGTGGTGGAGAGAGACGCCCCTCCAAATAAGGGATACTGGGTAAATGTATGTAAATGTCTAAATGAATGCCTGTATCGAATGTAACATCCGGAAATGTCGGATGGGCTTGTTTAAAAATATGTTTTGTGAATGATATTTATTATTTGAATAAAGTATTTTTTGATATTTAAAAATCCACTATTTCTGGGGCTACCTCCTTACGCACTCTGGGATGCAGCCTATCTGGCCCTGGGGATTTATCGGCCTTTAATCCATTCAATTTACCTAACACCACTTCCCGACTAACTTGGATTTCACTCAGTTCCTCCATCTCATTTGACCCCCGGTCCCCTGCTATTTCCGGCAGATTATTTATGTCTTCCTTAGTGAAGACAGAACCAAAGTAGTTATTCAATTGGTCTGACATGTCCTTGTTCCCCATGATCAATTCCCCTGTTTCTGACTGCAAGGGACCTACATTTGTTTTAACTAATCTTTTTCTCTTCACATATCTATAAAAGCTTTTGCAGTCAGTTTTTATGTTCCCTGCCAGTTTTCTTTCATAATCTATTTTCCCTTTCCTAATTAAGCCCTTTGTCCTCCTCTGCTGGACTCTGAATTTCTCCCAGTCCTCTGGTAGGCTGCTTTTTCTTGCTAATTTGTACGCTTCATCTTTTGTTTTGATACTATCCCTAATCTCCCTTGTTAGCCACGGATGCACTACCTTCCCTAATTTATTCTTTTGCCAAACTGGGATGAACAATTGTTGTAGTTCATCCATGTGGTCTTTAAATGCCTTCCATTGCATATCCACCGTCAACCCTTTAAGAATCAATTGCCAGTCTATCTTGGCCAATTCACGTCTCATGCCCTCAAAGTTACCTTTCTTTAAGTTCAGAACCGTTGTTTCTGAATTAACTAAGTCACTCTCCATCCTAGTGAAGAACTCAACCATATTATGGTCACTCTTGCCCAAGGGGCCACGCACATCAAGACTGCTAACTAACCCTTCCTCATTACTCAATACCCAGTCTAGAATAGCCTGCTCTCTCATTGGTTCCTCTACATGTTGGTTTAGAAAACTATCCCATATACATTCCAAGAAATCCTCTTCCTCAGCACCTCTGCCAATTTGATTCACCCAATCTATATGTAGATTGAAGTCACCCATTATAACTGTTTTACCTTTGTTGCACGCATTTCTAATTTCTTGTTTGATGCCATCCCCAACTCTACTACTACTGTTAGGTGGCCTGTACACAACTCCCACTAGCGTTTTCTGCCCCTTAGTGTTTCGCAGCTCTACCCATATCGATTCCACATCCTCCAAGCTAATGTCCTTCCTTTCTATTGCGTTAATCTCCTCTCTAACCAGCAACGCTACCCCAGCTCCTTTTCCTTTCTGTCTATCCCTCCTGAATATTGAATATCCCTGGATGTTCAGCTCCCAGCCTTGGTCACCCTGGAGCCATGTCTCCGTAATCCCAACTATATCATATTCATTAATAACTATCTGCACATTCAACTCATCCACCTTATTACAAATGTTCCTTGCATTGAGACACAAAGCCTTCAGGCTTGTTTTTACAACACTCTTACCCCTTATACAATTATGTTGAAAAGTGGCCCTTTTTGATTTTTGCCCTGGATTTGTCTGCCTGCCACTTTTACTTTTCACCTTACTACCTATTGCTTCTACCCTCATTTTACACCCCTCTGTCTCTCTGCTCATGCTCCCATCCCCCTGCCACATTAGTTTAAATCCTCCCCAACAGCACTAGCAAACACTCCCCCAAGGACATTGGTTCCATTCCAGCTTAGGTGCAGACCGCCCTGTTTGTACTGGTCCCACCTCCCCCAGAACTGGTTCCAATGTCCTAGAAATTTGAATCCCTCCCCCTTGCACCATTTTTCAAGCCACGTATTCATCTGAAATATCCTCCTATTTCTACTCTAACTAGCACGTGGCACTGGTAGTAATCCAGAGATTATTACCTTTGAGGTCCTACTTTTAAGTTTATCTCCTAGCTCCCTAAATTCACCTTGTAGGACCTCATCCCGCTTTTTACCTATATCGTTGGTCCCAATGTGCACCACGACAACTGGCTGCTCACCCTCCCCCTCCAGAATGTTCTGCAGCCGCTCAGAGACATCCCTGACCCTTGCACCAGGGAGGCAACATACCATCCTGGAGTCTCGTTTGCAGCCGCAGAAACGCCTATCTATTCCCCTTACAATTGAATCCCCTATTACTATAGCCCTTCCACTCTTTTTCCTCCCCTCCTTTGCCGCAGAGCCACCCACGGTGCCATGAACTTGGCTGCTGCTGCCTTCCCCTGATGAGCCATCTCCCCCAACAGTATCCAACATGGTATATCTGTTTAGGAGGGAGATGACCGCAGGGGACTCCTGCACTACCTGCCTACTGCTACGCTGGCTAGTGGCCACCCGTTTCCTTTCTGTCCGCTTATCTTATACCTGCGGTGTGGCCAACTCACTGTACGTGCTATTCACGACCTTCTCAGCATCGTGAATGCTCCAGTATGAATCCAACCGCAGCACCAACCGTTCAATGCGGTCTGCCAGGAGCTGCAGCTGGACACACTTCCTGCACACGTAGTCATCAGGGACACCGACAATATCCCTGATCTCCCACATATTGCAGGATGAGCAATCCACGGGGCCGATCTCAACTGACATGTCTTACCCCCAAATTAAATCAACTCACTCCCACTTTAAAAATCTTAATCCTTTAAACTGTACCTTTACTAAAAAGCACTGTACCCTTAACTCACTGAACCCTTAACTCACTGAACCCAACTCACTGAACCCTTAACTCACTGAACCCTTAACTAAAAGTACGAACAGAAAGCAGAAATGCAAACCTGGGGTTACTCCCAATCAGCTGCTTCCTCTAGTCCGCTTCCACTAATCAGCGGCTTCCTCCAGACCACTTCTTTTGAAGTGTGATGGAACGTTATTAAACCAACGCTGCACCACCCGCTCCAACCACTCCTGGGCCTCTGCAGGAACCAATACAATAAGTACCAATATCAATAAAAACCATAAAAGCTAATAAATAATAAATGAGTTTTGCACCTAAGATGCTGTATATTAAAAAAGTGCAAAGAAAGGAGAGCAAACAGTTTAGCAGGGATGTAAGGGCTAACATTATGAATGCATTACGAATGCAGCTATGTGGGTTTTATTGCAGGAGTGTAAAAGCTCCAGCTCGGATTATATTGCTGGGACATCCTGGGGCATCGTTGTCAGCATGGAAGTGCGGTTTATGGCTGATCCATCTTCTGATATCAGCAACCAGCGTTCAAAGCTTTGAAGTGTTCAGAACAACATCTTGCCATATGGACTGCCCTTTGTTCCCAAGAAAGATGAGGTCACGACGGACACGGAGGTCCCGAAAGACACATAAAGATTTATAGGGCATTGTAAACTTGCCATATAAGACAGCGATGGAAAAATACTGGCACATGTATTTAGGGTATAAAAGGTGTGTAAATGTAAGCTTTCGGAGAGAGAGGCTACACTGGCTGCCTGAACGTTTCTGAACGCTCCAGTATCTAGGTTCTCTCCCACCTGGGTGAGTAGAATAAAGAGGTTAAACGATTTTGGTTGTCTGACTATTCTGTTAATAGGTCACGAACTACAACATTTGGCGTAGTCGGCAGGATCTCTTTGGCACCATCAACCACGAATGACTAAGAGGCAGCGGTGACTGAAACACATCCGCAGGGGACAGAGTGCACTTCTCGACCGTTGTTCGAGACCCCGGACGTTGACGTCTTTCAGACACTGAAGTCCCTCGTTTGGGGTTGATTTTGTGTTACAGAATACAGAATACAGAACTTTATTGTCATTCGGTACAGATACCGAACGAAATTACATTTCCAGCAGTCACAGAACACAACAAAAAAGAAAAGAACACAGGACACACGACCCCAACACAAACATCCATCACAGTGACTCCAAACACCCCCTCACTTTGATGGAAGGCAACAAAACTTCCACTCTCTTCCCCCCACGCTCACGGACAGGCAGCTCGAGCCCTACCGAGGTGACCGGCACGCACTGCCCCCGCAAGGGGATGGAAGGCCCCGCGGCCGAGCCGCACCGGGCATTGAAACGTCCCGCGGCCGAGCTGCACCGGGCGATGTTAAGTCCAGCGGCCGAGCCGCGCCGGGCGATGGAAGGCCCCGCGGCTTAGCCGCACCGGGCGCTGTTAAGTCCCGCGGCCAAGCCGCGCCGGCGATGTTAAGTCCAGCGGCCGAACCGCGCCAGGTGATGGAAGGCCCCGCGGCCACGCCGGGCGCTGAACCGTTCCGCGACCGAGCCGCGCCGAGCGATGGAACGCACCGCGGCCGAGCCGCACTGAGCGCTGAAACGTCCCGTGGCCGTACCGGACGATGGAAGGCCCCGCGGCCGAGCCGCGCCGGGCACTGTTAGGTCCCGCGGCCGAGCCGCGCCGGCGATGTTAAGTCCAGCGGCCGAGTCGCGCCGGGCGATGGAAGGCCCCGCCAACCCCCGCCCCACCCCCACACATACACAGCCAAAAACAGAAACAAATACCATCCCAACCGACACACAGACAAAAAAAAAAGAAAAAAGACAAACAGACTGCCAGCGAGCCGCAGGCGTTAGGCGCAGCCACACGTGACTGAGATTCACAGATGAATCGATAAGGAAAAGGATAAGGAGAAGGACAAGGATACGTATTAGGAAGGTAAGGGTCGGTCACTCTTGTTGACATTGTTTTGGTCTGGGTAAATTGATCGTTCGGCGCTAGAGATTGAGGATACTGCCTACCCTCGCCTTTTTCAGTACACCTCATTCTGCCCAGCAGGCTGAATTATTTGCCCTCATGCGGGCCTGCCACCTTTGCGCTGACCAACGTGCTAATATTTATACCGATTCACGATATGCCTTTTGGGTTGCACATGATTTTGGTACCTTGTGGCAGCACAGGGGCTTTTTGACTGCAGCAGGCACTCCTATTAAAAATGCCCTGTTTGTCCGAAATCTACTAGCGGCCTTAACACTCCCGAAAACCTTGGCTGTCATTAAATGTAATTCGCATACATCTGCCAAGGATCCCATTTCTTTCGGGAATGCATTGACTGACACATTGGCACGCACAGAGGCCCTGACCCCTACCATTTTAGTTTCTTCAGGTGAACAACAGCAGCTTTTCTGCAACTACCGCTATGCCTAGTGTTTCGGAACTCTGCCAGCTTCAGGGGGACGCCCCCGAGACTGAGAGACACCAGTGGAGCCAGGATGGGTGTTCCCCTCGCGAATCTGACTAGCTTTGGGTTACAGCCTCTGGCAAAGTTTGTGTCCCTAACGCGCTTTTACCTGTTTTGTTGCATTATGTGCACTATCTTACCTATGCTGGTAAGAGGGGAATGTTGGATGTAATAAATGCTACATGGTATCACCCCAAAATACATTGGGGTTTACAAATTGATTTTATTGAGTTATAAGTATTGCTTAGTTATTGTTGATGTGTTTAGCTGATGAATTGCAGCCGAAGGTCTCGATAGGACTTTGACATCCAGTCTGACATTTCAAACTATATAATGCTAAGCATTGTAAAATAATGTTCATTTTGCTATTGTTACTCCCACTATTAGGGGAAGTGCACTCAAGATCTATATGGGATTGTGGTCAATCTGTATTTCCTTCATGACATTTATGTAAAGACGATCAGATGATATGCAGAGGAGGCAATGGCACAATATCCTGGAAGGCAGAAAGAATAGGACCCTACTCAGGATGGTTTAATAAGACCAGAGCTAAACAATTGAGCGACCAAGCCTATTGGGTTGTACCCTGTGGACACGCTTTGTGCCACTTTAATTTCCAATGCCTGACAGATGAATTTAGTTTTCCATGTAAGAAGCAGCAGCCATATCAGGGTTGGTCCAGACGAACTCGAGGGTTACATCAGTCGTCCCTACGAGAAGAGATGAGGAGTAGAATAGACTGGAGAAGGGACTCTTGCAGTAGAACGCAGGAGAGCTTTACATGTCCAGCCAACACAGCAGGCGCAGTAGAGAAGTATGAAGTACAATGCCCTGAGGGGTGCAGAGGGTATGCAGCAAAAGGACAGTTAATGGTTATTACACATAACCAAGGGAAGGTCAATTTGACCACTAAATGGAATGCAAGCATGACTTGTGAAAGAGGAAATGGAACCGCATGGTTGAGTAATCAAACTGCGTTAAGGGAATGGAGCAGAAAGGGCTGGAATGGCTGGGGGGCAAGTAGCAGCACTTACATTCTGAAGAAAGATGATTGGTTGGCATGTACCAATGCTACTCAGATAGAAGGAAGGCACCCCCTAGTAATAATTTGGTCAGTACGAGAGACTACCCAGGAAGAATCCAATGTAGGACATTTAAGGCAAATGTATACAACTTTTACCCCAATGGTTAGATTCCCGAATGTGTTAAATTTGGCCGTCAGGATAGAATATGAATCCAGGAAGCAGAGTGAATGTAACGTTTCTGACATTACAATGGAGGTGTTGGAACTGCAATAGGAACGTTAAATTCCTTCGATACAGACAGTAGGAGGATTGATGGGAGAAGGAAAAAAACTACAAAATGCTTGGGATAAAGGATTACAAGAAATGCTATTTTCAGGATGGTTATCTGATGTAATGACTTGGAGACAGAATGAAGAGGTAGAAAAAGAACTGGAAAGGGTAATGCAGAATCAAACGGAGTTAAATTCGAATTACACCCACTGTATGATGAAAGAAATAGTGCCGAGGTTTGGACTACCGTGTACATTGAGCACTTTGGACAATGGACCCTATTTTACAGCCAAAGTTAATGAGGAAATGTGCAGTTAAATATCCGCCAGCAGTTCCACTGCGTACACCATCCACAAGCTGCAGGTATAGTGGAACGAGCAAATGGCACACTAAAAAATAAATTGGCCTTGTACTTAGGAAAAATTGGAGGTTCACGGGAATTTTGTTTTTGTCTTTCAGTCCAGGTATTTTACAATTCATGTTACAATTTGACAAAGCTTTTATTCAGGCAGAGCAACTTCATGGTGAACTATTTTTTGGATAACACCTTTCCTTACTCCTATTCCGTGCACGCTTTACTATTGACTTATTTACTGCCTAGTATTGAGAGCGATAACCATTTGCTCGGAGGGTGAGCTGGTGCTTTAGAACACCAGGTCAGCATGTGACATAGCTGATGTTGTCACCCAAGGATTATGAATGCCAGTTTTTGCAGGAACAAAAACGGTTGATAGCAGCTGTTCTACACACATCCAGTATTCTGGCTGTTCTACGTGTTCAGGATGTGCATGCAATAATTCAGCATTTCTCATTGAGGTATCCCTTCATACAGGGATATAACAAAGAAGGAAACTTGAGCACAAGACTGCTGAACAATTGTAGATGGTCTAAAAGAACTGGGACTCTGTACCTTTGGCTTCACATTTCAACATTTGCTTTTTAACTGGATGAATTGAATATTTGAGAATGAATTGAAGATTACAATTGTGCTGGAATTGTGGACCCTTCCCATTTTGTGCTAGCTTAGTTGATAAATTAGCCTTTGAAACCTATTTACTTGGGTCAGTGGGTACATAAGATATTTAAAGGAGGTATTTTGCTTTCCATTTATTCAATGCCTGAGGACCACATTTAGAAAACCTTTATGCGTATAACCCCTCACTCTACCGCAGGTTTAACTCCAGCTGAGGTATTATACGGGAAACCACTCCGAACCTCTTGGGGGGGGCAGAGGGAAAGGGGTGCATCAACCTCCATGAACTGTACGACCTGGATGAGAGTTTAATTGAATATATGAAATTATTAACCCAATTTTTATCAGCCTAGCATTCTCAGGTCTGAGACGCCCAGAAACCACGGGACAACATGAGGCTAAGATGGGATTGTGGATTATATTGACCCTCGGTAGTCAGACAGAATGACAAACCTCGGGTCTCTAGCGAACCAATCGTTTCCTCTCTTTATGTCAGACATACGCTTCCCAGGTGGAACGGTCAGCCTATTGGGTGTGCGCCCCAGGTTCCAACACATGGTAAAAGCATGATGCCTCTTTACCCGGTCCCCTTCACTCTGAGTGAAGTCAGGACTGCCCGTTTTTTAAAAAATCGCTCCCAGAGCCCTGGCCCCAATAATTGGTGTACGGATTATGACAACCAATCAGATGACTGTGGATGTCAGCGTTTTAATGGGTGGTCCTTGAGACCTTATCTTAATCAAACACAGGAGAATTGGCCCCGGATACAAGTTAATTCTCCTCATGACTCTCCAGAAACACCAATAAATACAACCTGTTTCTGTAGAATGGGATCTAGACCAAATGAAGTTGGTGTCTGTGGGATTCAGCACATGCACCCATATCAGTACTGCAGTTCCCCCAAGACCTCTTAATGGGACTTACTTAATATGTGGGACCTGGGCATATGTCTGGTTACCAGGACTTTCGCCACAGTATGATCAGGGATCTTATGAAACCTGGACAGGGTGCTGTTATCTAGCTTTTGTAATCCCACATTTACGAATTATAAATCATCCTCTACAGCATCCAGAGTTGTGCTCTAAACGAACTGTCTCGGAGTTGAGAGGTTTTTGTGGATAATATTCCCGAGATGGGGAACCGCTCGGGCGGGAACTGAAATTTGAAACTTAGTTAGTGCCCTGGAACAATTAGCAAATTGTACTGCTGATGGACTGTACGAGACTCAGGAACAAATAGGCCAGTTAACAACTGAAATGATGGCCCTGCATCTTGTCGCTCTCCAGAATCGTATGGCCCTAGATTTCCTGCTAGCCGAGAAAGGGGGCACCCTGTGCTATGATAGGGCAAGAATGTTCTACATTTGTACCAGATGTATCCTCTAATATCACGAATATCGCGGGGCATGTGAAGGAGGTTATAGAAAGAGCATTTAGCGTTTGAGCCCTCTGAGGGGGCGCTGTGAACTGTTTATGTATGTGCTGTTATGTTTGTGTGCTATTGTATGTTCGTTCTTAGTACCTGAACTGATGTACAGCACTTTGGTCAACTTGGGTTGTTTTTAACTGTGTTATACAAATAAAATTGATTTGACTTGACTAGGAAAATAGGGGCAGATTTAGCCCAAGATCGAATTAATGCTTCAGGGTGGATTGGTTTGGTTTAGGATATTTGTGGGGGCCGATTCTCCATTATGGCAGTATCATTGTGTTAATTGTTGTGATTCTGTTAAATCTGTTATTGCTTCGGTCCATGTATACACCAAATATTTGTCAATCGGCCACTTTAAAAGACTGTGATTATAGCATAATCAAAGAGGGGAATGTAAGGGCTAACATAACGAATGCAGCTATGTGGGTTTTATTGCAGGAGTGTAAAAGCTCCAGCTCGGATTATATTGCTGGGACATCCTGGGGCATCGTTGTCAGCATGGAAGTGCGGTTTATGGCTGATCCATCTTCTGATATCAGCAACCAGCGTTCAAAGCTTTGAAGTGTTAAGAACAACATCTTGCCATATGGACTGCCCTTTGTTCCCAAGAAAGAAGAGGTCACGATGGACACGACGGACACGGAGGTCCCGAAAGACACATAAAGATTTATAGGGCATTGTAAACTTGCCATATAAGGCAGCGATGGAAAAATACTGGCACCTGTATTTAGGGTATAAAAGGTGTGTAAATGTAAGCTTTCGGAGAGAGGCTACACTGGCTGCCTGAGCGTTTCTGAACGCTCCAGTATCTAGGTTCTCTCCCACCTGGGTGAATACAATAAAGAGGTTAAACGATTTTGGTTGTCTGACTATTCTGTTAATCGGTCACGAACTACAACAGGGAAAGCAGGGAATTATACAGGAGAGGATGTTTCCACTAGTGGGAGAGTCTAGGAACAGAGGTCATGGGCTTAGAATAAATGGACGCACCTATAGAAAGACAAGGAGGAATTTCTTTAGCCAGAGGGTGGTGAATGTGTGGGATTCATTGCCACAGACGGCTGTGCAGGCTGTCATTTTGTATTTTTAAGGCGGAGATTGGCAGATTCTTGATTAGTACAGGTAACAAGTTCACAGGTTACAGGAGTAGAATTAGGCCATTCGGCCCATCCAGTCCACTCCACCATTCAATCATGGCTGATCTCTGCCTCCTAATCCCATTTTCCTGCCTTGTCCGCATAACCCTTGATGCCCGTTCTAATCGAGAATCTGACTTGAAAATATCCACTGACTTGGCCTCCACAGCCCTCAATGTGGCGATGCGTTCCACAGATTCACCGCCTTCTGACTAAAGAAGTTCCTCCTCACCTCCGTTATAAAGGAGGGTGATGGGGAGAAGGCAGGACCCAGCGACCTTCACAGCCAGGCTGGGCTGCCGTCACCACCCCTGGCCCACAAACCGGAGCACCGGGAGAAAACTCATGCAGTTACTGGGGGAACGTGCAAACTCCGCACAGACAGCACTTGAACCCAGGTCTCCAGTGCTGTGAGGCAGCAGCCCATTCCCAGGAGCCGTTGGGAGAGGCCCAGGAGCCGTTGGAGAGGTGGGAGCGACTGGAACAGCGTCTGTGCGGTGAGTTTAAAATCGAGCGCGAGGCTTTGTTCCACAGAGGCCCAGGAGCCGTTGGAGAGGTGGGAGCGACTGGAACAGCGTCTGTGCGGTGAGTTTAAAATCGAGCGTGTGGCTTTGTTCCACAGAGGCCCAGGAGCCGTTGGAGAGGTGGGAGCGTACCACTCTCTGCAACGTTCCATTAGCGCGTCACACTTGAAAAAGTAACTTGAAAAAGGGAGCAGCTGATTGGTGAGTAACCCCAGGTTTGTATTTCTGCTTTCTGATAGCACTTTGAGTTAAGGGTTCTGAGTTTTTTTAGTTTTTTAGTTAAAGGTACAGCCTAAAAGGATTTTTAAATAGGGAGTGTGCTGATTTGATTTGATTTAATTTAAGGGATTGATTTAATATAAAGGGTAAGCCATGTCAGCTGAGATCGGCCCCGTGGTTTGCTCATCCTGCAACATGGGGAAATCAGGGATACTGACGGTGTCCCTGATGACTACATGTGCAGGAAGTGTGTCCAGCTGCAGCTCCTGGTAAACCGCATTGAACGGTTGGAGCTGCAGTTGGATTCATTCTGGAGCATCCGCGATGCTGAGAAGGTCGTGAATAGCACGTTTAGTGAGTTGGCCACACCGCAGGTAAAGGTTAAGCAGACAAAAAGGGAAAGGGTGGCCACTAGCCAGCGTAGCATTAAGAAGGTAGTGCAGGAGTCCCCTGCGGTCATCTCCCTCCTAAACAGATATACCATGTTGGATACTGTTGGGGGAGATGGCTCATCAGGGTGAAGGCAGCAGCAGCCAAGTTCATGGCACTGTGGGTGGCTCTGCGGCACAGGAGGGGAGGAAAAAGAGTGGAAGGGCTATAGTGATAGGGGATTCGATTGTAAGGGGAATAGATAGGCGTTTCTGCGGACGCAAACGAGACTCCAGGATGGTATGTTGCCTCCCTGGTGCAAGGGTCAGGGATGTCTCAGAGCGGCTGCAGAACATTCTGGAGGGGGAGGGTGAACAGCCAGTTGTCGTGGTGCACATTGGCACCAACGATATAGGTAAAAAACGGGATGAGGTCCTACAAGGTGAATTTAGGGAGCTAGGAGATAAACTAAAAAGTAGGACCTCAAAGGTAATAATCTCTGGATTACTACCAGTGCCACGTGCGAGTCAGAGTAGAAATAGGAGGATATTTCAGATGAATACGTGGCTTGAAAAATGGTGCAAGGGGGAGGGATTCAAATTTCTGGGACATTGGAACCAGTTCTGGGGGAGGTGGGACCGTTACAAGCAGGCAGACAAATCGAGGGCAAAAATCAAAAAGGACCACTTTGCAACATAATTATATAAGGGGCAAGAGTGTTGTAAAAACAAGCCTGAAGGCTTTGTGTCTCAATGCAAGGAGTATACGTAATAAGGTGGATGAATTAAATGTGGAGATAGTTGTTAATGATTATGATGTAGTTGGGATTACGGAGACATGGCTCCAGGGTGACCAAGGCTGGGAGCTCAACATCCAGGGATATTCTATATTCTGGCAGGATAGACAGAAAGGAAAAGGAGGTGGGGTAGCGTTGCTGATTAGAGAGGAGATTAACGCAGTGGAAAGGAAGGACATTAGCTCGGAGGATGTGGAATCGATATGGGTAGAGCTGCGAAACACTAAGGGGCAGAAAACGCTAGTGGGAGTTGTGTACAGGCCACCTAACAGCAGTAGTGAGGTTGGGGATGGCATCAAACAGGAAATCAGAAATGCATGCACCAAAGGTGCAGCAGTTATAATGGAAGACTTCAACCTACATATAGATTGGGTGCACCAAATTGGCAGGGGTGCTGAGGAAGAGGATTTCTTGGAATGTTTACGAGATGGTTTTCTCAACCAACATGTCGAGGAACCAACGAGAGAGCAGGCCATTCTAGACTGGGTATTGAGTAATGAGGAAGGGTTAGTTAGCAGTCTTGTTGTGCGAGGCCCCTTGGGCAAGAGTGACCATAATATGGTGGGGTTCTTCATTAGGATGGAGAGTGACAAAGTCAATTCAGAAACAAGTGTTCTGAACTTAAAGAAAGGTAACTTTGAGGGTATGAGACGTGAATTGTCCAAGATAGACTGGCAATTTATACTAAAAGGGTTGACGGTGGACATGCAATGGAAGGCATTTAAAGATTGCATGGATGAACTACAACAATTGTTCATCCCAGTTTGGCAAAAGAACAAACCAGGAAAGGTAGTGCATTCGCGGCTAACAAGGGAAATCAAGGATAGTATTAAAACAAAAGATGAAGCATATAAATTAGCCAGAAAAAGGGGTTAATTAGGAAAGGGTAAATAGATTATGAGAGAAAACTGGCAGGGAACATAAAAACTGACTGCCAAAGCTTTTATAGATATGTGAAGAGAAAAAGACTAGTTAAGACAAATGTAGTTCCCTTGCAGTCGGAAACAGGTGAATTGATCATAGGGAACATGGAGATGGCAGACCAATTGAACAACTACTTTGGTTCTGTCTTCACTAGGGAAGACATAAACAATCTGCCGGAAATAGCAGGGGACCGGGGGTCTAACGAGATGGAGGAACTGAGGGTAATCCAGGTTAGTCGGGAAGTGGTGTTAGGTAAATTAAATGGATTAAAGGCCGATAAATCCCCAGGGCTAGATAGGCTGCATCCCAGAGTGCTTAAGGAAGTAGACTCAGAAATAGTGGATGCATTAGTGATAATTTTTCAAAACTCTTTAGATTCTGGAATAGTTCCTGAGGATTGGAGGGTAGCTAATGTAACCCCACTTTTTAAAAAGGGAGGGAGAGAGAAAACGGGGAATTATAGACCAGTTAGCCTAACATCGGTTGTGGGGAAAATGCTAGAGTCAGTTATTAAAGATGTGATAGCATCGCATTTGGAAAGTGGTGAAATCATCGGACAAAGTCAGCATGGATTTATGAAAGGCAAATCATGACTGACGAATCTTATAGAATTTTTCGAGGATGTAACTAGTAGAGTGGATAAGGGCGAACCAGTCGATGTATTATATCTGGACTTTCAGAAGGCCTTCGACAAGGTCCCACATAGGATATTGGGGTACAAACTTAAAGCACACGGTATTGGGGGTTCAGTGTTGAGGTGGATAGAGAATTGGTTGGCGGACAGGAAGCAAAGAGTAGGAATAAACGGGTCCTTTTCGGAATGGCAGGCAGTGACTAGTGGGGTACCGCAAGGCTCAGTGCTGGAACCCCAGTTATTTACAATATATATTAATGATTTGGACGAGGGAATTGAATGCAACATCTCTAAGTTTGCGGATGACATGAAGCTGGGTGGCAGTGTTAGCTGCGAGGAGGATGTTAGGAGGCTGCAGAGTGGCTTGGATAGATTAGGAGAGTGGGCAAATGCATGGCAGATGCAATATAATGTGGACAAATGTGAGGTTATCCACTTTGGCGGCAAGAATAGGAAAGCAGAGTATTACCTGAATGGTGGCCAATTAGGAAAAGGGGAGATGCAACGTGCCCTGGGTGTCATGGTGCACCAGTGACTGAAAGCAAGCGTGCAGGTGCAGCAGGCAGTGAAGAAAGCGAATGGTATGTTAGCATTCATAGCAAGAGGATTTGAGTATAGGAGCAGGGAAGTTCTGCTGCAGTTGTACAGGGCCTTGATGAGACTGCACCTGGAGTATTGTGTACAGTTTTGGTCTCCTAATCTGAGGAAAGACATTCAAGCCTTAGAGGGAGTACAGAGAAGGTTCACCAGATTGATCCCTGGGATGGCAGGACTTTCATATGAAGAAAGACTGGATAGACTAGGCTTATACTCGCTGGAATTTAGAAGACTGAGGGGGGATCTTATTGAAACATATAAAATTCTTAAGGGGTTGGAGAGGCTAGATGCGGGAAGATTGTCCAGAACCAGGGGTCACAGCTTAAGGATAAGGGGGAAGTCTTTTAGGACCGAGATGAGAAAACATTTCTTCACACAGAGTGGTGAGTCTGTGGAATTCTCTGCCACAGAAGGTAGTTGAGGCCAGTTCATTGGCTATATTTAAGAGGGAGTTAGATGTGGCCCTTGTGGCTAAAGCGATCAGGGGGTATGGAGAGAAGGCAGGTACAGGTTACTGAGCTGGATGATCAGCCATGATCATATTGAATGGCGGTGCAGGCTCGAAGGGCCGAATGGCCTACTCCTGCACCTATTTTCTATGTTTCTAAATGCATCTTTCATCAGTCAGTGCCCACCGTCAGGATCATGAGGCAGCAGCTCTACCCACTGCGCCACCGTGCCGCCCGAGAGAGGAACCTGCACCCTGAGTATTTCCCTTTTCCAGCTCCTCATCTCCTCCCACCTTCGAAACACTCCTCATTTAGCAATATTGCTAAATTGTGGGAGTGCAGCGTAGGTTCACCAGGTTAATTCCCAGGATGGCGGGACTGATATATGATGAAAGAACAGATCGACTGGGCTTATATTCACTGGAATTTAGAAGGATGACAAGGCATCTTATAGAAACATATAAGATTTTTAAGGGATTGGACAGGCTAGATGCAGGAAAAATGTTCCCGATGTTGGGGGAGACCAGAACCAGGGGTCCCAGTTTAAGAATAAGGGGTAGGCCATTTAGGACTGAGATGAGGAAAAACTTTTTCACCCTGAGAGTTATGAATCTGTGAGATTCTCTGCCACAGAAGGCAGGGGAGGCCAATTCACTGGATGTTTTCAAGAGAGAGTTAAGTATAGCTCTGAGGGCTAACGGAATCAAGGGATATGGGGAAAATGCAGCATCAGGGTACTGATTTTGGATGATCAGCCATGATCATAGTGAATGGCGGTGCTGACTCGAAGGGCTGAATGGCCTACTCCAGCACCTATTTTCCATGTTTCTAGTAGAGCTGCTGCTTTGGGGTACGTTGATCAAGGGGAGGCGTGAGCAGGGAAGACCGTGAACTAAATTGGGAAGAGCTACAAGAAAATGTCAGCTTTGCAATAGGAGACGGAGCGCACGGACTGGACGCGGCCCACAGCGGTGCAGCGGCGGTGGAGGACTCCTACAACTTCTCTTGGCCTGGCCCACCCTGCAACGTCGCCAGGACAACGGGCCTTAATGGCCAGCTGCACCTAAAGCAACTAGGACTCTCAAAATGGCGTCAAAACTTCATGTTTATGGTCTCGGTGGACTTTTTCTATACACTTTGCACTTAATCCAGGAATGCAACTCTTCAACTTGATTAGTAAAGGCGTCCAAGGTCACGAGGGGAAGAGCAGGAGAATGGGTTTGAGAGGGAAAAATAGATCAGCCATGATCGAATGGCGGAGCAGTCTCGATGGGCCGATGGCCTAAGATGTTCCTATGATTTATGAACCTTGACAGGAAGACTCCTACAACTTCTCTTGGCCTGGCCCACCCTGCAACGTCGCCAGGACAACGGGCCTTAATGGCCAGCTGCACCTAAAGCAACTAGGACTCTCAAAATGGCGTCAAAACTTCATGTTTATGGTCTCGGTGGACTTTTTCTATACACTTTGCACTTAATCCAGGAATGCAACTCTTCAACTTGATTAGTAAAGGCGTCCAAGGTCACGAGGGGAAGAGCAGGAGAATGGGTTTGAGAGGGAAAAATAGATCAGCCATGATCGAATGGCGGAGCAGTCTCGATGGGCCGATGGCCTAAGATGTTCCTATGATTTATGAACCTTGACAGGAAGACTGGAAATCTCTAGTCCTTCTACAATTTTCATAAGTCTTAAGAGCAGCATTAGGCCATTCGGCCAATCTAGTCTACTCAACCATTAAATCATGGATGACCTCTCTTTCCCTCTCAACCCCATTCTCCTGCCATCTCCCCATAACCCCTGACACCTTTACGAATCAAGAATCGGTCAACCTATTGCCTTAAACATATCCATTGACTTGTCCTCCACAGCCATCTGTGGCAAACAATTCCCCAGATTCAACACCCTCTGGCTGAAGAAATTCCTCCTCATCTCCTTTCTAAAGGTACGTCCTTTTATATTGAGTCTGTCCCCTTACCTTAAACCTATGCCCTCTGGTTCTTGATTCACCTACTCTGGGTAAAAGATCCTATTAATCCTATATATTCCTCTCATGATTTCATACACCTCTCTAACCTTGACATCATTATCATTATTATTATTATTATTATTATTATTATTAATCCTGATCTTAACTCTTGAGACGTGGTTGTAATTTGCACGTGTGAGGATTAAGAAATGAAGTGAATGTTTGCCCTCACTCGTCTGTCAATCGAACATCACTGGTTTCAGATTTGACCCAAGGTTTTTCAGTTTCACAACCAATTTGCACAGGTGAAAGGTAAGACTTGATTGTTTCAGTTTATAGTTTCAGTTTCATTTCCACTTTCCGGGAATTAACTATCCGGAATCCGCCCATTCAGTAGACTATAAAAACACCGCAAAACTGCCTCCAGTCCACACAGTTCCTGAAAGGACAACGGAATCCTGAACAGCAGCATGAGGTAAGGGACATCTTCACTTTGCACAGTGATATCGGAGATCAGGACCTTCTCAGGCACTGACGCCAACATTAGGTGGATGAGTATAGAAGCTTCGTTTTTAGCCTTTCGAGATACAGCACGAAGACTGCTCACCGAGTCCGCACTGACCTGCGATCCCCGCACATTAACACCATCCTACACACACTAGGGACAAATGACAATTATACCAAACCAATTAACCTACAAACCTGTTCGTCATTGGGGTGTGGGGGGAGGAAACCGAAGATCTCGGAGGAAACCCACGCAGGTCACGGCGAGAATGTACAGACTAGCACCCGTAGTCAGGATCGAACCAGGGTCTCTGGTGCTGTAAGGCAATAGCTCTATTGCTGCACCACCGCATCACCCGTTAGGAGTTGAGAGGTCATGTTGCAATGAGATAAGACATTGGTTCGGCCACATTTAGAGTATTATGTTCAATTTGGGACACCATGTTATAAGAAATAAGTTGTCAAGCCGGAAAGGGTGCAGAGAAGATCTATGAGGATGTTGCCAGGACTCGAGGGTCTGAGCTGTAGGGAGAGGGTGAGCAGGCTGGGACTTTATCCCTTGGAGTGCAGGAGCATGAGGGGTGATTTTAGAGAGGTGTATGAAATCATGAGAGGAATATATAGGATTAATAGGATCTTTTACCCAGAGTAGGTGAATCAAGAACCAGAGGGCATAGGTGTAAGGTGAGGGGGGAATTTAATAGGGACCTGAGGGACAACTTTTTGTACAGAAAGGGTGGTGGGTGCATGGGCGAGCGGCCGGAGGAGGTAGATGAAGCAGGTACTATCGTGACGTTTATAAAACACGTGGACAGGTTTAGAGGGTTTACTAGACCAAGAGGACCCGTTGGGCTCAAACCACTCCCGCATTGGTGCAGCACCCTCTCCTCCCCCACTCCCCTCCCCTCACTCACCCTCTTCCCTTCCCCCCCTCGCCCTTAGGGTTGCCACTCCTGCATTGGTGCAGCACCCTCTCCCCCCCAGTCTTCCCTCCTCCCTCACCCTCGTCCTCCGCTCCTCCCTTTCCCCCCTCCCCACCCCTCCTCTCCCCCCCCAGGATTGACTCTCCTGCATTGCTGCAGCAACCTCTCCCCTCCACCTCCACCCCTACCCCGCTCCTCCCCCCCCTCCCCCCTAGGGTTGCCTCTCCTGCATTGGTGTAACACCCACTCCCCCCTTTCCGTCTCCTCCTCCCTCCCCTCTAAGTGACGGACGAATGGAAACTGAACCTTAATGACAAGGTGGGGTAGTGATCACGGGTGCATATGTGTTAATCTCTGGTTAAAGCACATCGGGAGCTCTGGTGTGTGTTCTGGTTACCATGCCTCAGACAGGACGTGAGTCAGAGGGTGCGGTCACAGTAAACAGTAAAGTGTGATGAAAGATTATGTAACTGGACTGATATTGGGTTGAGTGCAGGAGTTGAAGGAAGACCCTCCTCACCTCTCCCCTGACTCCTGTCTGAAGAAGGGTCTCGCCCCGAAACATAGAAACATGGAAAATAGGTGCAGGAGTAGGCCATTCGGCCCATCGAGCCAGCACCACCATTCAATATGATCACAGCTGATCATCCAAAATCATTACCCCGTTCCCGCTTTTTCCCCATATCCCTTGATTCCGTTAGCCCTAAGAGCTAAATCTAACTCTCTCTTGAAAATATCCACTGAATTGGCCTCCACTGCCTTCTGTGGCAGAGAATTCCACAGATTCACAACTCTGCGTGGAAAGGTTTTTCCTCATCTCAGTCCTAAATGGCCTACCCCTTATTCTTCAACTGTGACCCCTGGTTCTGGACACCCCAAATATGGGGAACATGTTTCCTGCATCTAGCCTGTCCAATCCTTTAAGAATTTTATGTTTCTATAAGATCCCCTCTCATCCTTCTAAATTCCAGCGAATACAAGCCCAGTTGACTCATTCTTTCATCATATGTCAGTCCCGCCATCCCGAGAATTAACCTGGTGAACCGCAAACTTGGAGATGTTACATTTAGTTCCCTCGTCTAAATCGTTAATATACGTAAATAACTGGGGTCCCAGCACCGAGCCTTGCGGCACCCCACTGGTCACTGCCTGCCATTCGGAAAAGGACCCGTTAATTCCTGCACTTTTCTTCCTGTCTGTCAACCAGTTCTCTATCCATGTCAATACCATACTCCCAATGCCATGTGCTCTAATTTTGTCACTAATCTCTTGTGTGGGACCTTGTCAAAGGCTTTTTGAAAATCCAGATATACCACATCCACTGACCCCCCCATTATCCATTCTACTTGTTACATCCTCAAATAATTCCAGAAGATTAGTCAAGCATGATTTCAGCTTCATAAATCCATGCTGACTTTGACCGATCCTGTTAATGTTATCCAAATGCGCTGCTATAATATATTTAATAATCCCCCTCAGCATCTTCCTCACTCCCGATGTAAGGCTAACTGGTCTATAATTCCCCGTTTTCTCTCTCCCTCCTTTCTTAAAAAGTGGGGTTACATTGGCTAACCTCCAGTCCACAGGAACTGATCCAGAGTCGAGAGAACATTGGAAAATGATCACCAATGCATCCATGATTTCTAGGGCCCCTCCTTGAGTACGCTGGGATGTAGACCATCAGGCCCTGAGGATTTATCTGCTTTTAGTTTACCTAACACCATTTCCTGACTAATGTGGATTCCCTTCAGGTCCTCCTTCCACTAGATCCTCGGTCCTCTAGTATTTCCGGGAGATTGTTAGCTTCTTCCTTAGTGAAGACAGAACCAAAGTACTTGTTTAACTGTTCTGCCATTTCCTTGTTTCCCGTTATGTTCACCTATTTCTGATAGTAAGGGACCTACATTTGTCTTCACTAATCTTTTCCTCTTCACATATTGAAAGAAGCTTGAACAGTAGTTTTTTATTCCTCGCAAGCTTTCTTTCATGCTCTATTTTCCTCCCATTTTAATTAGCCCCTTTGTCCTCTGTTGAATTCTAAATTTCTCCCTGTCCTCCGGTTTGCTTCTTTCCCTGGCAAATCTATACGCCTTTTCCTTGGATTTAACGCTATCCCTAATTTCTCTCGTCAGCCATGGTTGAGCCTCAATCCCCATTTTATTTTTACACCAGATAGGGATGAAGAATTGTAATTCAATCTTCAATTGCGATCTTCAAATCTTTGCCATTGCATCACCACCATCAACCCTTTAAGTATAATTTTCCTGACTATCCTACCCATTTCCCATCTCATACCATCAAAGTCTCCTTTATTCAAGTTCAGGACCCTAGTCTCTGAATCACTCTCCAACCTAATGCAGAATTCCACCATATTATGGTCACTGTTGCCCAAGGGGCTTTGCAGAACAAGATCGCTACTAATCCTTCCTCATTACACAATATCCAGTCTAGGATGGCCTGCCCTCTAGTCGGTTCCTCTACAGATTGGTTCAGCAAACCATCCCGTGTACACTACAGGAAATCCTCCTCCTCAGTGCTGCTACCAATTCGGTTGGCCCAATCTATATGTAGATTAAAGTCACCCATGATAACTACTGTACCATTGTTACCGCATCCCTAATTTCCTGGTTGATGCTATCCCCAAACATCCTTACTGCTGTTTGGTGGTCTGTATACAACTCCAACAAGTGTTTTCTGCCCTTGGCTATTTCGCAGTTCTACCCATACAGATTCTGCAGCATCCAAGCTAATGTCTCTCCTTGCTATTGCATTAATCTCTGCTTTAACCAGCACTGCCACCCGACCTCCTCTTCCTTTACTGTCTATATTGAATACCCTGCATGTTTAGCTCCCAGCCTTGGTCACCCTGTCTCCGTAATTCCAACTCCCTCATATTCCTTAACTACTAACTGCACAGTCAATACATCCACCTTATTTCGAATGCTCCTCGCATTAAGGCACAAAGCTTTCAGGTTTGTTTTTCTTTTCTCCCTTCTACATTTTTGTTCTGCCCCCATTTTACGGCCCTCCGTCTCCCTGCATTGGGTCCCATCCCCCTGCCCTGTTAGTCTAAACGTGACCTTTCCTACACTCTCTTTCTCGTTAGCAGCACGGATGAACGTCCACATTGTTGACCACACCCCCCGACTATTTAGTTTAAACCCACCCGTGTAGCACTAGCAAACCTGCCTGCCAGAATGTCGGTCCCCCTCCAATTAAGGTGTAACCCGTCCCTTTTGTCCAGGTCACCCCTACCCCAGAAGTGATCCCAGTGGACTAGAAATCTAAATCCTTGCCCCCTGCACCAACTCCTCAGCCACACATTCAGCTCCCCTATCTCCCTGTTCCTACCCTCACTAACACGAGGTACTGGGAGCAAAGCAGAGAAATGTCACCTATTGATTCCTTTTCTCCAGAGATGCTGCCTGAGCCGCTGAGTTACTCCAGCTGTTGGTGTCTGTCTTCGGTTTTAAGTCAGCATCTGCCGTTCCTTCCTACACATTAAGGAAGTCCTTCTTGAGCATTAAGCTGCTGTATAACTTGATGTGATTGCGGCCAACATGGTCAAAGACTTGTTCCGCTCTTGTCATTCCTTCTTCTCCCTGTTCCCGTGTGACAGAAGGTACAGAAGTTCCCTCCAACAAACTCACCGGTTCCTTGGTTTAGTTTATTGTCACGTGTACCGAGGTACAGTGAGAAGCTTTTGTCTCGTGCTAACCAATCAGCAGAAAGACCACACACGATTATATTCGAGCCGTTTACAGTGTATAAAGGGAATGACGTTTAGTGCGAGGTAAAGCCAGCAAAGTCCGATCAAGGGACAGTCCGAGGGTCACCACACGAGGTAGGTGGTCGTTCTCAACTGCTCTCTGGTTGTACTAGGATGATTCAGTTGCCTGATGACAGCTGGGAAGAAGCTGCCCCTGAATCTGGAGGTGTGCGTTATCCCGGTCTTCGGGGTCGTGCAGGAGACGAGCCTCGGACGGCTCCGGAAGGGTTCCCTGTTTCATGGCGGCAGAGCCAGGCATGATGGTGGGGCAAGGCCGCAGATCACTGGGAGCTTACAATGTTAATGTATAGATTAGTTTAGAGATACAGTGTGGAAACAGGCCCTTCGGCCCACCGAGTCCGCGCCAACCAGCGATCCCCGCGCATTTACACCATCCTACACACACTTGGGACAACATACAATTATACCAAGCCTGGGCGGCTATGGTGACGTAGCGGTAGAGTTGCTGCCTTACAGTGCTTGCAGCGCCGGAGACCCGGGTTCGATCCTGACTACGGGTGCTGTCTGCACAGAGTGTATACGTTCTCCTCGTGACCCGTGTGGGTTTTCTACGGGTTCTTCGGTTTCCTCCCACACTCCAAATGTAGGTATGTAGGTATGTAGGTTAATTGGCTTGGTGCATATGTAAATTGTCCCTAGTGTGAGTAGGATAGTGTTAGTGTGCGGGGATCGCGGATTGTTGCAGACTCGGTGGGCCGTAGAGCCTGTTTCCACGCCGTATCTCCAAACTAAACTAAACTATCAGTCTACAATTACAAGTCTGCAAGTCTATGGAGTGTGAGAGGAAATCTGGTGAACCTTCTCTGTACTCCCTCTATGGCCAGAATGTCTTTCCTCAGATTAGGAGACCAAAACTGTACGCAATAAACCAGGTGTGGTCTCACCAATGCCCTGTACAACTGCAGCAGAACCTCCCTGCTCTTATACTCAAATCCCCTCGCTATGAATGCCAACATACCATTCGCTTTCTTCACTGCCTGCTGCACCTGCATGCCTACTTTCAATGACTGGTGTACCATGACACCCAGGTCACGTTGCAACTTTTCTTTTCCTAATCGGCCACCATTCAGATAATAGTCTGCTTTCCTGTTCTTGCCACCAAAGTGGATAACCTCACATTTATCCACATTATACTGCATCTGCCATGCATTTGCCCACTCACGTAACCTATCTAAGTCACGTTGCACTTCCTAACATCCTCCTCACAGCTAACACTGCCCCCCAGCTTCGTGTCATCCGCAAACTTGGAGAACCTCCGTCTTCCGTACCGGGCAACCTGATCAGGAACGTGGGGCTGAAATGCAACTAAAAATTGAGGAGCAGCCCCTTCAAGCTGATTTTGCTCTGTGCTATTCAGTGGAATGACTATACATGATTACAATCAAGCTGTCCACAGTGCACAGATCCAGGATAAAGGGAGTAACGTTTAGTGCAAGGTAATGTCTGATAAATGATAGACTGATGAGGTAGCTGGGAGTCATTACAACTCTCTAGTTGGTGATAGGATGGTTCACTTGCTTGTTAAGAGCTGGGAAGAAACTCCATGAATCTGGAGGTGTGCGTTTTGTCACCTCTGTAGCTCGTGCCTAATGGGTGAGGGTAGAAGAGGGAGTGGTCAGAGTGCGACTCGTCCTTGATTATGCCTGACCCACTGAGTTATCCAGCTTTTTGTGTCTAGTCCCTCTGATTGCCTTGTGGTCTCTTGCAGCGACGCACTGAAGGAGTCCTTATTGGTGAAGCTCGGCCAGCTTCAGTGCCACTTCACGTGGGGCCCACAGATGGTCGACGCCGACCTAGATGACGTGAAGCAGAAGTTGCAGGATTCGATTATCATCGGCGGGAATCACCAAGGCGTGCCGCACAACCAGCTGGCTTACGTCAACTACCTGCAGGGCAACCACGAAGAAGCCCTCCGTGACTTAGAGGCGGCGGAGAGGCATCTGAGGGAGATCCACCGGGATGGACTTGAGAGGAGGAGCATCGTCACCCATGGCAACCGGGCCTGGTTGCATTACCACATGGGGCAACTCAGCGAGGCCCAGTCCTACCTCGACAAGCTGGAGGTGACGTGTGGCCCCCTCACCCAGGGCCCGCACGTCACGGCAACGCTGCCCGAGGTGTGGGGGGAGAAGGGGTGGTCTTTGCTGAGCTCCGGCTCTCAGTGCTGCGAGGAGGCGAAGGAATGTTTCGCCAGGGCTCTGGAGGAAGATCCCGACAACGTGGAGTGGGCCATGGGCTACGCCACCGCTCTGTACCGTCTGGAATCGATTTCCGGGATCCCTGAAAACCTGGAAGAGAGTCAGTCGGTGAGACAGCTGAGACGGGTGCTGGAGCTGGATCCGGGTGAATCTGTGGCCAGGGTGATGCTGGCCCTCAGGCTCCAAGAGTTCAAGCAAAAGGTGGAAGCGAATGAACTGATTGAAGAAGCGTTGCGGTCAACCCCAGATTCTCCATTTATGCTCCGCTATGCAGCAAAGTTTTACAGAATAGAGCATGATGTTGATAAAGCGATAGGGCTGTTGGAGAAAGCCTTAGAATTCACTGCGCACTCTGTCTTTTTGCACCATCAAATGGGTATCTGTTACAGGGAAAAGCTATTACCTCTGCTTAAATATCCAGGCAGTGGAGACCCTGACGTGAAGGCTGAGTTGATCCGTCATTGCAAGCTCCATTTTGAAACGGCATTTCAACTGAAGCCTTCATATATAATTGCACAGCTGGATTTTGCCGGGATCTGCTTAATGAATGGTGAACTAGACAAGGCAGCGGAGATGTACCACAACCTCCAGAGATTAGACAATGTTACTCCAGATAATAAGCAGGCAATAGAATTACAGCTTGGATTATATGAACTGCATCACACCAATTCTGAATCCAACGCCATCCACCATTTTATGGAAGGCCTTAAAATCCAGCACCGCACAAAATATTGGAAAATTTGTTACACTAACTTGAAGAGGATTGCAAGAAGGCAAATTAACATGAACCCGCACAACAGCAGAGCCTTCGGTATCCTGGGGTTTCTTCACCAGCAAGCCGGGGAGAATTCTAAAGCTGTTGAATGCTTTGAAAAGGCCTTGCAGATTAATCCTGGCAACGAAGAATATGTCAGCGCTCTTTGTGAATTGCGCCGTTCTACTTAGGCTGGAGATACCAGGACCAGCAGGTAAGGGCGAGAAAGGTCCTTCCACAACCATTCCTCACTAGAACATAGAACATAACACAGTACCGCGCAGGAACAGGCCCTACGGCCCACGGTGTCTGTGCAGAACACGATGCCAAGACCAAATCATATCTGCCTCCATTTGCTGCATGTCCATCGGCCCATCCAAAAGTCTCTCAAATGCCACAATTGTGCCTCAACCCCCACCCACGGCCTCAGCTTCCGGGCACCCACCGCCCTCTGCAAAAAAACATGCCCCTCATCTCCTGCAGCTAATACCCCCTGGTCCAGGCTCCTCCTCTGCACCCTTTCCAAAGCCTCTGCATCCTTTCTGCAATGGGGTGACCTGAACTGCAGGTGATACTCCAAATTAACTCCAAATAACCAAAGTCCTATAAAGCTGCATCATGACTCCCTGACTCTTATACTCAATGCTTGGACCATGAAGGCAAGCATTGTACACGGTGACAGACACAAACAGCTGGAGTGACTCAGCGGGTCAGGCAGCATCGCCGGAGAAATGGAATAGTTGACATTTCGGGTAAAGACCCTTCTTCAGACTGGAAACGTCACCTATTCCTTCTCTCCAGAGATGCTGCCTGACCCGCTGAGTCACCCCAGCTTTTTGTGTCTATCCGCGGTGTCAACCAGCATCTGCAGTTTCCTTCCTAAGCTTACCGTACGCCTTCTTTACCACTCGATCTGCTTGTGCGGACCCTGTCAGGGAGTTGTGGAGTTGGATGCCATGATTATTGCAGGGTCTGACCAAGCTTCTGTGTGGTGCGTTAATGGTCGTGTCTCCACTTGAATTCAAGTGTCATTGAAATGTCAATTCAAATGTCAACAACCAAAAGTCTGTGGCCTCCTTTTGCTCTGGTATTTTATTTCATTCTTCACATGTTTAAACTATAGCCATTTATTCTTAATGTTGTAATGTTTTATGTTTTGTTCTTAATAGTTTACTGTATGTCGTGTTGTCACTCGCGAGCAAAGCACCAAGGCAAATTCCTTGTGTGTGCGCTTACTTGGCCAATAACATTTATTCAAATTTCAAATTCAAATTTGGTTGATGATCTTCTGCAGGTTTGGTGCCCACTGCTCTGACTGATCTACAGTGATCCCATCCCAACAAACCTTCACATTCAACCAGAGGTGGATCAGAGCCGCGTTGTGGAGGATGTGACGCCATTTCACGAGCATTAAAATAATAAATAAAGCACTAATAAAATGCAACAATTTTGGTCCATCATTCCTCGTCAATGCTGAAGACTAAGTCGTTTTCTTGGTCCACACTACGGTGAACAGTATCAGCTCAAAAATGTTCAATTCTAAAGTCTAAAACCTGCACTCCAGCCTTTAACGCCGATAATAATGTTTGCCCCACTTCAATGGTTCTTTATTGTCACGTGTACCGAGGTACAGTGAAATTCTATTTCTGCATGCAGTTCAGCAAAGTATTACTATATATAACCCAATCCTGGATTAAGTACAAAGTGTACAGAAATAGTCCACTGAGACCACATACAAGAGTCGCCAGGCTTTGGCTCTATTTTCAAAGTCCAAGTTGCTTTCAGTGCAGCAGAGATTGGGAGGGAGAAACAGGGAGATTGGTGGGAGTCTGTGTGGCCCAGGAGAGGGGGGGGAAGGGTGAAAAAAGTGGTGGAGGTTACAGCGGCGGTTCAGAGAGTTGCCTAAAGTTGGACAAGTCATTATCCGTATCTGATCGCCCCGTTACAAAGGAGGATCTGGAGACTTTGGAAAAGGATGCAGTTGAGGTTTACCTGGATGATGCCTGGATTAGGGGTTATTAGCTACAGGCAATGGAAGGACAAGGATTGTGTGGATTAAGGTGATCATTTTCCAATGTTTTATAGATTCTGGATCAGTTCCTGTGGATTGGAGGGTAGCTAATGTTATCCCACTTTTTAAGAAAGGAGGGAGAGAGAATAGCATAGAATGCCTTTATTGTCATTGTACGAACAGTACAACAAAATTAAAAGTGCTACATCTGAAACAGTACGACAGTGCAAATCTTTCAAAAACAATCGCACAAACATAGGAACCAATACAATAATTACCAATATCAATAAAAAACAAAAAAGCTAATAAATAACAAATGAGTTTTGCACCTAAGATGCTGTATATAAAAAAAGTGCAAAGAAAGTGAAAGTTACATCAAGTCAAGCATTTCCATTCACAGTTCTTATGGCCCAGGGGAAGAAATTGTTTTTAAGTCGGTTTGTTCTGGTCCTTAGGCTCCTGTAGCGCCTCCTAGAGGGCACAAGAGCAAACAGTTTAGCAGGGAAAGCAGGGAATTATAGACCAGTTATCCTGACATCGGTGGTGGGGAAGATGTTGGAGTCAATTATTAAAGATGTAATAGTGGTGCATTTGGATAGCAGTAAAAGGATCAGTCTGAGGCAGCATGGATTTACGAAGGGAAATCTTGCTTGACTAATCTTATGGAATTTTTTGAGGATGTAACAAGTAAAATGGACAAGGGAGAGCCAGTGGATGCAGTGTATCTGGACTTTCAGAAAGCCTTTGATAAGGTCCCACACAGGAGATTAGTGGACAAAATTAGAGCACATGGTATTGGGGTAGGGTGTTGACATGGATAGAAATTGGTTGGCAGACAGGAAACAAAGAGTAGGAATAAACGAGTCCTTTTCAGAATGGCAGGCAGTGGCGAGTGGAGTGCCGCAAGGCTCGGTGCTGGGACTGCAGCTATTTACAATATATATTAATGATTTAGATGAAGGAATTAAAAGTAACATTAGCAAATTTGCAGAAGACACAAAGCTGGGTGGCAGTGTGAACTGTGAAGAGGATGCTATGAGGATGCAGGTGGACTTGGACAGGTTGAATGAGTGGGCAGATGCATGGCAGATGCAGTATATTATGGATAACTGAGGTTATCGACTTTGGTGGCAAGAACAAGGCAGATTATTATCTGAATGGCGTCAGATTAGGAAAAGGGGAAGTGCAACGAGACCTGGGTGTCCTTGTACATCAGTCACTGAAAGTAAGCATGCAGGTAAGGCAGGCAGTGAAGAAAGCCAATGGCATGTTGGCCTTCATAACGAGAGGATTTCAGTAGAGGAGCAAAGAAGTCCTTCTGTAGTTGGTGAGACCACACCTGGAGGTACTAATTAGTGGGAGGTGCTAATGTGGAAACTATTAAATCAGCGGAACAATTGATTTGGGAACGGGAAGCAAGTAAATAGTGGAAAAAGAGGATTAAAGGATGGAAAGAGGAGGAGCAGTAGCGCCATCAGGGGTCGAGGGAGCGAAGCTGGAGGGAAAACGCAAGTAGTAGAGGGATATTAGTATGTGATGTCGGGAATACCAAAGCCATGGGATATTTTGCAAGCAGAATGCAAAGCTTATGATCATAGAGTGGACCGAGCCATGACCACCTGAGCTCGAGGTGCATTTAAAACTGGTACCAAAGGGATATATCCCGCACAACAACAACAAAAGTCAGAATCCGAACCACTGGAGTCCATAGCGGATTTATTAGGTAATCAGGAGTCCGAGGGTGACGAGGAACCCTGGACGCGTCCGAAGGCAGAGCCACCGGTTGCGGTTGTGCCAGTCCCTGTCCTAACCCCCCCCCCCCGCCAGTATATCCGGGACCAAGTGTGTCGGAACTCTGCCAGCTTCAGGGGGACGCCCCCGAGGCTGAGAGACACCAGTGGAGCCAGGATGGGTGTTCCCCTCGCGAATCTGATTCGTTTTTGGGTCACCGCATCTGGCAAAGTTTTCGTCCCTAACGCGCTTTTACCTGTTTTGTTGCATTATGTGCACTTTCTTACCCATGCTGGTAAGAGGGGAATGTTGGATGTAATAAATGCTGCATGGTATCACCCCAAAATGAATAAAGGGGTGACAAAAATTACTGCTGAATATGCGATCCTTAGCAAGAAAAACCCTGGTCGTACTGTGCCGACAGAGCAACGAACTACGCCGCTATCCCGGCGACCGTTTGAATGTTTACAGATTGATTTTATTGAATTGCTACGTGTACATAGTTATAAGTATTGTTTAGTTATTATTGACATGTTCAGCCAATGGATTGAAACCGTGCCAACAACCAATAATACGGCCACCACCACGGCGGCGGTTCTATTAAGGGAGATAGTGCCGAGGTTTGGACTACCGTGTACATTGAGCTCGGACAATGGACCCCATTTTACAGCCAAAATTAATGAGAAAATGTGCAAACAGTTAAATATCCGCCAGCAGTTCCACTGCGTACACCATCTGCAAGCCGCAGATATAGTGGAACGTGCAAATGGCACACTAAAAAAATAAATTGGATCCAGGTATTACCTATGGCTCTGTTTTCAATGCGAGTAACTCCGCATGCTGCCACAGGATTGACTCCAGCAAAAGTACTGTATGGAAAACCACTTCGGACCCCCTGGGCCGCAGCAGCAGGTGGAACCATCTACTTCCATGAATTGCCCGCATTGGACCAACGATTAATTGATTATATGAAGTTACTAACGCAGTCTTTATCAGCCTTGCATTCTCAGGTCCGAGATGCTCAGAAACCAGGAGATGATTTAGCACCGCATGATTTACAGCCGGGAGACTATGCTTGGATTCGCAACTGGAGCCGTGAGAAACTAGGCAATAGGTAGAAAGGACCAGTCCTGGTGTTACGAACTACCTCAACAGCTGTGAAGGTGGAAGGAAATCCTCGCTGGATGCACTGCTCTGACTACAAGAAAGAGTTGTCCCGGAAGGAAGCCACGGGCCAACATGCGGCTAAGATGGGGATTGTGGATTATATTGACCCTCGGTAGTCAGATAGAAGGACGAACCTCGTGTCTCCGGCGAACCAATCACTTTCTCTCTTTATGTCAGACATACGCTTCCCAGGTGGGGGCGGTCTGCCTGTTGGGTGTGCGCCCAGGTTCCAACGCAAGGTAAAAGCATGATTCCTCTTTACCCTGTCCCTTTCACTCCGAGTGAAGTCAGGTCCACCGCCTTCTTCTCGAATCAATCACAGAGCCCTGGCCCCAATAATTGGTGTACGGATTATGATAACCAATCAGATGATTGTGGATGTCAGTGTTTTAATGGGTGGTCCTTGAGACCCTGTCTTAATCAAACACAGGAAAATTGGCCCCGGATACAAGTCGATTCTCCATCATGGCAATATCTTTGTGCTAATTTTTGTAATTCTGTTAATCTTTTATTGCTTCGGTCCCTGTATACGTCGACTATATGACATTCAGCCAATTTAAATAAACTATGATTATGAAATAATCAAAGAGGGGAATGTAAGGGTTAACATTAGGCAAGCAGCTATGTAAGGGTTAACATTAGGCAAGCAGCTATGTGAGTACTATTGTAGGAGTAATCTGTAAGACCTCTTGTGTTTTTTTTAATGTGCAGCACAATTTATGGCTGGCTGCATCCATCTGGTATCAGCAACTAGCGCTCAAGGTTCAGATCTGTTAAGAAAACCCCCTGCCCTATGTGACTAAGTTTCCTTTCAGAGGAAACCAAGCGCAGGCTCGGCGATCGATTCGCTCAACACCTGCGCTCGGTCCGCATTGGCCAAACTGATCTCCCGGTGGCCGAGCACTTCAACTCCCCCTCCCATTCCCAGTCTGACCTTTCTGTCATGGGCCTCCTCCAGTGCCATAGTGAGGCCCACCGGAAATTGGAGGAACAGCACCTCATATTTCGCCTGGGCAGCTTGCAGCCCAGTGGTATGAACATCGACTTCTCCAACTTTAGATAGTTCCTCTGTCTCTCTCTTCCCCTCCTCCTTCCCAGATCTCCCTCTATCTTCCTGTCTCCACCTATATCCTTCCTTTGTCCCAGCCCCCGGAAAAAAGTCTGAAGAAGGGTCTCGACCCGAAACATCACCCATTCCTTCTCTCCTGAAATGCTGCCTGACCTGCTGAGTTACTCCAGCATTTTGTGAATAAAATCCTTTCAGAGATATGACTAGGTTTCGTTTCAGAGATATGACTAGGTTTCGTTTCAGAGATATGACTAAGTTTCGTTTCAGTGATATGACTAAGTTTCGTTTAAGAGATATGACAAGGTTTCGTTTCAGAGAATAGAAAAGTCACATAGGACATAGAAACATAGAAAATAGGTGCGGGAGTAGGCCATTCGGCCCTTCGAGCCTGCACCGCCATTCAATATGATCATGGCTGATCATCCAACTCAGTATCCTGTACCTGACTTCTCTCCATACCCCCTGATCCCTTTAGCCACAAGGGCCACATCTAACTCCCTCTTAAATATAGCCAATGAACTGGCCTCAACTACCTTCTGTGGCAGAGAATTCCACAGACTCACCACTCTCTGTGTGAAGAAATGTTTTCTCATAGAAACATAGAAAATGGATGCAGGAGTAGGCCATTCGGCCCTTCGAGCCTGCACCGCCATTCAATATGAACATGGCTGATCATCCAACTCAGTATCCCGTACCTGCCTTCTCTCCATACCCCCTGATCCCTTTAGCCACAAGTGCCACATCTAACTCCCTCTTAAATATAGCCAATGAACTGGCCTCAACTACCTTCTGTGGCAGAGAATTCCACAGATTCACCACTCTCTGTGTGAAAAAAAACTTTTTCATCTCGGTCCTAAAAGACTTCCCCCTTATCCTTAAACTGTGACCCCTTGTTCTGGACTTCCCCAACATCGGGAACAATCTTCCTGCATCTAGCCTGTCCAACCCCTTAAGAATTTTGTAAGTTTCTATAAGATCCCCCCTCAATCTTCTAAATTCCAGCGAGTACAAGCCGAGTCTATCCAGTCTTTCTTCATATGAAAGTCCTGCCATCCCAGGAATCAATCTGGTGAACCTTCTCTGTACTCCCTCTATGGCAAGAATGTCTTTCCTCAGATTAGGAGACCAAAACTGTACGCAATACTCCAGGTGTGGTCTTACCAATGCCCTGTACAACTGCAGCAGAACCTCCCTGCTCCTATACTCAAATCCCCTCGCTATGAATGCCAACATACCATTCACTTTCTTCACTGCCTGCTGCACCTGCATGCCTACTTTCAATGACTGGTGTACCACGACACCTTGGTCTCGTTGCATCTCCCCTTCTCCTAATCGGCCACCATTCAGATAATAGTCTGTTTTCCTGTTCTTGCCACCAAAGTGGATAACCTCACATTTATCCACATTATACTGCATCTGCCATGCCTTTTCCCACTCACCTAACCTATCCAAGTCATGTTGCAGCTTCCTAGCATCCTCCTCACAGCTAACACTGCCCCCCAGCTTCGTGTCATCCGCAAACTTGGAGATGTTGCATTCAATTCCCTCGTCCAAATCATTAATATATATTGTAAATAGCTGGGGTCCCAGCACTGAGCCTTGCGGTACCCCACTAGTCGCTGCCTGCCATTCTGAAAAGGACCCGTTTATTCCTACTCTTTGCTTCCTGTCTGCCAGCCAGTTCTCTATCCACATCAATTCTGAACCCACAATACCGTGTGCTTTAAGTTTGCATACTAATCTCTTATGTGGGACCTTGTCGAAAGCCTTCTGGAAGTCCAGATATAACACATCCACTGGTTCTCCCTTATCCACTCTACTAGTTACATCCTCGAAAAATTCTATAAGATTCGTTAGACATGATTTACCTTTCATAAATCCATGCTGACTTTGTCCAATGATTTCACCACTTTCCAAATGTGCTGCTATCCCATCCTTAATAACTGACTCTAGCATTTTCCCCACTACCGATGTTAGACTAACTGGTCTGTAATTTCCCGTTTTCTCTCTCCCTCCCTTTTTGAAAAGTGGGGTTACATTAGCTACCCTCCAATCCTCAGGAACTACTCCAGAATCTAAAGAGTTTTGAAAAATTATCACTAATGCATCCACTATTTCTGGGGCTACCTCCTTAAGCACTCTGGGATGCAGCCTATCTGGCCCTGGGGATTTATCGGCCTTTAATCCATTCAATTTACCTAACACCACTTCCCGACTAACCTGGATTTCACTCAGTTCCTCCATCTCAATTTGACCCCCAGTCCCCTGCTATTTCCGGCAGATTATTTATGTCTTCCTTAGTGAAGACAGAACCAAAGTAGTTATTCAATTGGTCTGCCATGTCCTTGTTCCCCGTGATCAATTCACCTGTTTCTGACTGCAAGGGACCTACATTTGTTTTAACTAATCTTTTTCTCTTCACATATCTATAAAAGCTTTTGCAGTCAGTTTTTATGTTCCCTGCCAGTTTTCTTTCATAATCTATTTTCCCTTTCCTAATTAAGCCCTTTGTCCTCCTCTGCTGGACTCTGAATTTCTCCCAGTCCTCTGGTAGGCTGCTTTTTCTTGCTAATTTGTACGCTTTATCTTTTGTTTTGATACTATCCCTAATCTCCCTTGTTAGCCACGGATGCACTACCTTCCCTGATTTATTCTTTTTGCCAAACTGGGATGAACAATTGTTGTAGTTCATCCATGCGGTCTTTAAATGCCTTCCTTTGCATATCCACCGTCAACCCTTTAAGAAACAATTGCCAGTCTATCTTGGCCAATTCACGTCTCATGTCCTCAAAGTTACCTTTCTTTAAGTTCAGAACCGTTGTTTCTGAATTAACTAAGTCACTCTCCATCCTAATGAAGAACTCAACCATATTATGGTCACTCTTGCCCAAGGGGCCATGCACATCAAGACTGCTAACTAACCCTTCCTCATTACTCAATACCCAGTCTAGAATAGCCTGCTCTCTCGTTGGTTCCTCTACATGTTGGTTTAGAAAACTATCCCGTATACATTCCAAGAAATCCTCTTCCTCAGCACCTCTGCCAATTTGATTCACCCAATCTATATGTAGATTGAAGTCACCCATTATAACTGTTTTACCTTTGTTGCACGCATTTCTAATTTCCTGTTTGATGCCATCCCCAACTCTACTACTACTGTTAGGTGGCCTGTACACAACTCCCACTAGCGTTTTCTGCCCCTTAGTGTTTCGCAACTCTACCCATATCGATTCCACATCCTCCAAGCTAATGTCCTTCGTTTCTATTGCGTTAATCTCCTCTCTAACCAGCAACGCTACCCCACCTCCTTTTCCTTTCTGTCTATCCCTCCTGAATATTGAATATCCCTGGATGTTCAGCTCCCAGCCTTGGTCACCCTGGAGCCATGTCTCCGTAATCCCAACTATATCATATTCGTTAATAACTATCTGCACATTCAACTCATCCACCTTATTACAAATGTTCCTTGCATTGAGACACAAAGCCTTCAGGATTGTTTTTACAACATTCTTACCCCTTATACAATTATGTTGAAAAGTGGCCCTTTTTGATTTTTGCCCTGGATTTGTCTGCCTGCCACTTTTACTTTTCACCTTAGTACCTATTGCTTCTACCCTCATTTTACACCCCTCTGTCTCTCTGCTCATGCTCCCATCCCCCTGCCACATTAGTATAAATTCTCCCCAACAGCACTAGCAAACACTCCCCCAAGGACATTGGTTCCATTCCAGCTCAGGTGCAGACCGTCCTGTTTGTTCTGGTCCCACCTCCCCCAGAACTGGTTCCAATGTCCTAGAAATTTGAATCCCTCCCCCTTGCACCATTTTTCAAGCCACGTATTCATCTGAAATATCCTCCTATTTCTACTCTGACTAGCACGTGGGACTGGTAGTAATCCAGAGATTATTACCTTTGAGGTCCTACTTTTAAGTTTATCTCCTAGCTCCCTAAATTCACCTTGTAGGACCTCATCCCGCTTTTTACCTATATCGTTGGTCCCAGTGTGCACCACGACAACTGGCTGTTCATCCTCCCCCGCCAGAATGTTCTGCAGCCGCTCAGAGACATCCCTGACCCTTGCACCAGGGAGGCAACATACCATCCTGGAGTCTCGTTTGCGGCCGCAGAAACGCCTATCTATTCCCCTTACAATTGAATCCCCTATTACTATAGCCCTTCCACCTGACATGTCTTACCCCCAAATTAAATCAACTCACTCCCACTTTAAAAATCTTAATCCTTTAAACTGTACCTTTACTAAAAAGCACTGTACCCTTAACTCACTGAACCCTTAACTCACTGAACCCTTAACTCACTGAACCCTTAACTCACTGAACCCTTAACTCACTGAACCCTTAACTCACTGAACCCTTAACTCACTGAACCCTTAACTCACTGAACCCTTAACTCACTGAACCCTTAACTCACTGAACCCTTAACTCACTGAACCCTTAACTCACTGAACCCTTAACTCACTGAACCCTTAACTCACTGAACCCTTAACTCACTGAACCCTTAACTAAAATATGAACAGAAAGCAGAAATGCAACCTGGGGTTACACACAATCAGCTACTTCCTCTAGTCCGCTTCCACCAATCAGCGGCTTCCTCCAGACCACTTCTTTTGAAGTGTGATGGAACGTTTTTAAACCAACGCTGCTCCACCCGCTCCAACCGCTCCTGGGCCTCCGTGTGAACAAAGCCCCTCATCTCGGTCCTAAAAGACTTCCCCCTCATCCTTAAGCTGTGACCCCTGGTTCTGGACTTCCCCAACATCGGGAACAATCTTCCCGCATCTAGCCTCTCCAACCCCTTAAGAATCTTATATGTTTCTATAAGATCCCCCCTCAGTCTTCTAAATTCCAGCAAGTATAAGCCTAGTCTATCCAGTCTTTCTTCATATGAAAGTCCTGCCATCCCAGGGATCAATCTGGTGAACCTTCTCTGTACTCCCTCTAAGGCTAGAATGTCTTTCCTCAGATTAGGAGACCAAAACTGTACACAATACTCCAGGTGCGGTCTCACCTGTTGTACTTCGTGGTCCGGTACCTGTTGTGCCTTTAGTGACTCTGGACGGACCACAAGTACACGTGTATAAAAAGTTACATTGCTGGAGTTCAACTCCAGGCTGTTTATTCCGTGGCCACCTGCATCCATAGTGACCGCTTAATCACACCAATCACTTATATACACAGCCATACAAAGTAGTTCTTGGATACACAAAGTAGTCCCAGCAATTTCACAACATCCCCCTTGTCTTATATATTACAACATCCCCCTTGTCTTATATAAAATTGTTTTCTTTACCATTCGAGGGCTAAAATATATTTAACAAACAAAACCAAAACACCATTGCTGTTTGCAAACAAAACCAATAACACAACTAAACACAATTGCGTTTTTCGCCATCATGGTGGTCACTCCTCTGCGGAATTTCACCCATCACCAGGTGGTCACTCATCTCCGGGTGGTCACTCATCTCCGGGTGGTCACTCACCTCTGGGTGGTCACTCATCTCCGTGTGGTCACTCATCTCCGTGTGGTCACTCATCTCCGGGTGGTCACTCATCTCCGGGTGGTCACTCATCTCCGGGTGGTCACCACAGATATATACATTTATACAAAAGCATCAAATATAATACATTAAGCTTTCATTACACAGATCACTACACAGGTCATTAAACACAAAATATTCATTTTGTTCCATATCTTCCCCTCAAGAAGACATGCTGTGTAGATCAAACGTAGTGTAGGCTCTAGATGCTCCACCACCATGATTTGCCTGCCACTGCTGGCCTCCCACTGCTGGGATGGCACTGCTGGGCTGGCACTGCTGGGCTGGCACTGCTGGGCTGGCACTGCTGTAATCGCGGTGCGATCGCGCCTCCGCTGCAGTGCGCTCTGGCCCCGCCCACAGGTGCTCCCCGGCAGCTGTCGCTCAACTTTTCGAATGCGCTGCGCGCTGGCCCCGCCCACAGGTGCTCCCTGGCTCCGCCCACAGGTGCTCCCGGCAGCTGCCGCGCAATTCCAACGCGCTGCCGCTGCCTCGGGCCCAGGGCCGTCCCGACTCTACGGTCGACGCGCCTGGGTGAGTATTTAGTGCCTCGGCCTTACCGGCCGCCGCACCTCCGCGGGTGGTTGGTCCCTCCGGTCGCCGAACCCCTCCGGTCGCCGCACACCTCCGTGGGTGTCGGTCTCCTCCAGGGCTCTCCCGGTCGCCGCACACCTCCGTGGGTGTCAGCCTCCCCCGGTCGCCGCACACCTCCGTGGGTGTCGGTCTCCTCCAGGGCTCTCCCGGTCGCCGCACACCTCCGTGGGTGTCGGTCTTACCGGTCGCCGCACACCTCCGCGGGTGTCGGTCTCCTCCGGGGCTCTCCCGGTCGCCGCACACCTCCATGGGTGTCGGTCTCCTCCGGTTGCTGCACACCTCCATGGGTGTCGGTCTTCCCCGGTCACCGCACATCTCCGTGTGTGTCGCGTCTCCCGGTCTTCCAGCTTGCAGCGTCACGTCGGCAACCCGGCGCCGACTACTGAGCAGGTAACTATACCAACTCACACTGGCTCTGTCGGGATGCACTCCAAACGTCCCGTACCGAGCTGGAAACTTTTCTTTTGTTTTGTTTCCCTTCAGGGCTTTTTTTTCTTCTTTTTTTTCTTCTTTTTAACCTTTTCTGCTCGAGCATGCTTCATTCCCTCCCTAGGCTTAACACCAAGCCGCTGCCACCATGTTGTACTTCGTGGTCCGGTACCTGTTGTACCTTTAGTGACTCTGGACGGACCACAAGTACACGTGTATAAAAGGTTACAATGCTGGAGCTCAACTCCAGGCTGTTTATTCCGTGGCCACCTGCATCCAGAGTGACCGTCTAATCACACCAATCACTTATATACACAGCCATACAAAGTAGTTCTTGGATACACAAAGTAGTCCCAGCAATATCACAACATCACCAAGGCCCTGTACAACTGCAGCAGAACCTCCCTGCTCCTATACTCAAATCCTCTTGCTATGAATGCTAACATACCATTCGCTATCTTCACTGCCTGCTGCACCTGCACGCTTGCTTTCAATGACTGGTGCACCATGACACCCAGGACACGTTGCATCTCCCCTTTTCCTAATTGGCCACCATTCAGGTAATACTCTGCTTTCCTGTTCTTGCCGCCAAAGTGGATAACCTCACATTTATCCACATTATATTGCATCTGCCATGCATTTGCCCACTCGCCTAATCTATCCAAGTCACTCTGCAGCCTCCTAGCATCCTCCTCGCAGCTAACACTGCCACCCAGCTTCGTGTCATCCGCAAACTTAGAGATGTTAGGACATTGTAAAATTACCATATAAGGCCATAACGGAAAGCTTCCGGTGCCCTGTTAAGGGTATAAATGTGTGTGTATGTAAACAATCAGAGAGAGAGACTGCACTAGTTGCCCAAGCGTCACTGGACGTTTTTGCAACTAGACTCTCTCCCACCTTGGTGAGTACAATAAAGAGATTAAACGAACTCGGTTGTCTGACTGTTTTCTGTTAATAGGTCACGAACTACAACAGCGGGACTGTCATATGATGAAAGAATAGAATGACTGGGCTTGTAATCATTGGAATTTAGAAAGATTAGAGGGGATCTTATAGAAGCATATAAAATTATTAAGGGATTGGACACGCTAGATGCAGGAAACATGTTCCCGATGTTGGGGAAGTTCAGAACCAGGGGCCACAGTTTAAGAATAAGGGGTAGGCCATTTAGAACTTAGATGAGGAGAAACTTTTCCACCCAGAGAGTAGTGAATTGTGGGATTCTCTGCCTCAGAAGGCAGTGGAGGCCGATGCACTGGATGCATTCAAAAGAGAGTTTAATAGAGTTCTCGGGGCTCGCGGAATCAAGGGATATGGGGAGAAGGCAGGAACGGGGTACTGATTATGGATGATCAGCTATGATCACATTGAATGGCGGTGCTAGCTTGAGGGGCCGAAGGGCCTACTCCTGCACCTTTTTTCTATGTATCTACTGTACACATCCATGTGCAGGCAGAAAAGAGTTGGTCTTGACATCATGTTCGGCACAGACATTGTGGGTATGATGAGCGTTTGACCTCACTGGGCCTCTACTTGCTGGAGTTTAGAAGGATGAGGGGGGGACCTCATTGAAACTTACCGAATAGTGAGAGGCCTGGATAGCGTGGATGTGGAGAGGATGATTCCACTAGTGGGAGAGTCTAGGAACAGAGGTTAGAATAAAAGGACGCACCTTTAGAAAGATGAGGAGGAATTTCTTTAGCCAGAGGGTAGTGAATGTGTGGGATTCATTGCCACAGACGGCTGTGGAGGCTGTCATTTTGTATTTTTAAGGCGGAGATTGGCAGATTCTTGATTAGTACAGGTGTCAGGGATTCACAAGTTCACAGGTTACAGGAGTAGAATTAGGCCATTCGGCCCATCCAGTCCACTCCGCCATTCAATCATGGCTGACCTCTGCCTCCTAATCCCATTTTCCTGCCTTGTCCGCATAACCCTTGACGCCCGTTCTAAACGAGAATCTGCCTTGAAAATATCCACTGACTTGGCCTCCACAGCCCTCAATGTGGCGATGCGTTCCACAGATTCACCGCCTTCTGACTAAAGAAGTTCCTCCTCACCTCCGTTATAAAGGAGGGTGATGGGGAGAAGGCAGAACCCAGCGACCTTCACAGCCAGGCTGGGCTGCCGTCACCATCCCCGGCCCACACCTGCACTCCAGCCGCCCACGGGCCGCAACCATCGACTCCGCTGATCCTCACCTCTCCCACGGCCACCGGCAGGCTGGGGCCGCCAACTCACCCGCATTCCAGGCCCAGTTCCAGACTGACAGTCCAAAGAAAGGTCTCGACCTGAAACATCGCCCGTCCCTGTTCCCCAGAGATGCTGCCTGACCCGCAGTTACTACAGCACTTTGTGCCTTTTTTGCCGTATTAACCAGCATCTGCAGTTGTTTGTTTTCACGACCTGTACAATGATAATCCTTTACTTGGTTGGTTTGGTCCAGTGATAGGATGTGGAAATGGGCCCTTCGGCCCACCAGCTCCGCGCTGGCCAGCGATTGCCCGCACACTCATTCTATCCCATAGACTTCACTCAGGGACAATTTACAGAGGGCCAATTAACCTACAAACCTGCACGTCTGCGGGATGTGGGTGGAAACCGGAGCACCGGGAGAAAACTCATGCAGTCACTGGGGGAACGTGCAAACTCCGCACAGACAGCACTCGAACCCAGGTCTCCAGTGCTGTGAGGCAGCAGCCCATTCCATCAAATGCATCTTTCATCAGTCAGTGCCCACCGTCAGGATCATGAGGCAGCAGCTCTACCCGCTGCACCACCATGCCGCCCGAGAGAGGAACCTGCACCCTGAGTATTTCCCTTTTCCAGCTCCTCATCTCCTCCCACCTTCGAAACACTCCTCATTTAGCAATAGTGCGAAATTGTGGGAGTGCAGCGTAGGTTCACCAGGTTAATTCCCAGGATAGCGGGACTGAGATATGATGAAAGAACGGATCGACTGGGCTTATATTCACTGGAATTTAGAAGGATGACAGGGCATCTTATAGAAACATATAAGATTTTTAAGGGATTGGACAGGCTAGATGCAGGAAAAATGTTCCCGATGTTGGGGGAGTCCAGAACCAGGGGTCCCAGTTTAAGAATAAGGGGTAGGCCATTTAGGACTGAGATGAGGAAAAGGGCTGAATGGCCTACTCCAGCAACTATTTTCTATTTTTCTAGTAGAGCTGCTGCTTTGGGGTTCATTGATCAAGGGGAGGCGTGAGCAGGGAAGACCGTGAACTAAATTGGGAAGAGCTACAAGAAAATGTCAGCATTGCAACAGGAGACGGAGCGCACGGACTGGACGCGGCCCACAGCGGTGCAGCGGCGGTGGAGGACTCCTACAACTTCTCTTGGCCTGGCCCACCCTGCAACGTCGACAGGACAACGGGCCTTAATGGCCAGCTGCACCTAAAGCAACTAGGACTCTCAAAATGGCGTCAAAACCTCTTGTTTATCGTCTCGGTGGACCTTTTCTATACACTTTGCACTTAATCCAGGATTGCAACTCTTCAACTTGATTAGTAAAGGCGTCAAAGGACACGAGGGGAAGAGCAGGAGAATGGGTTTGAGAGGGAAAAATAGATCAGCCATGATCGAATGGCGGAGCAGTCTCGATGGGCCGAATGGCCTAAGATGTTCCTATGATTTATGAACCTTGACAGGAAGACTGGAAATCTCTAGTCCGTCTACAATTTTCATAAGTCTTAAGAGCAGCATTAGGCCATTTGGCCAATCGAGTCTACTCAACTATTCAATTATGGATGATCTCTCTTTCCCTCTCAACCCCATTCTCCTGCTATCTCCCCATAACCCCTGACACCTGTACGAATCAAGAATCAGTCAATCTATTGCCTTCAACATATCCATTGACTTGGCCTCCACAGCCATCTGTGGCAAACAATTCCACAGATTCAACACCCTCTGGCTAAAGAAATTCCTCCTCATCTCCTTTCTAAAGGTACGTCCTTTTATTCTGAGTCTGTCCCCTCCATTCCTTGACATCATTATTATTATTATTATTATTACTCCTGATCTTAACTCTTGAGACGTGGTTGTAATTTGCACGTGTGAGGATTAAGAAATGAAGTGAATGTTTGCCCTCACTCGTCTGTCAATCGAACATCACTGGTTTCTAATTTGACCCAAGGTTTTTCAGTTTCACAACCAATTTGCACAGGGGAAAGGTAAGACTTGATTGTTTCAGTTTCTAGTTTCAGTGTCATTTCCTCTTTCAGTGAATTAACTATCCACAATCCGCCCATTCAGTAGACTATAAAAACACCGCAAGCTGCCTCTAGTCCACACAGTTCCTGGAAGGACGACGGAATCCTGAGCAGCAGCATGAGGTAAGGGACATCTTCACTTTACACAGTGATACTGGAGATCAGGACCTTCTCAGGCACTGACACCGACATTAGGTGGATAAGTATAGAAGCTTCGTTTTTAGTCTTTCGAGATACAGCACGAAGACTGCTCACCGAGTCTGCACTGACCTGCGATCCCCACACACACTAGGGACAAATGACAATTATACCAATCCAATTAACCTACAAACCTGTTCGGCATTGGGGTGTGGGGGGAGGAAACCGAAGATCTCGGAGGAAACCCACGCAGGTCACCGCGAGAACGTATAGACAAGCACCCGTAGTCAGGATCGAACCAGGGTCTCTGGTGCTCTATTGCAATAAGGCAATAGCTCTATTGCTGCACCACCGCACCACCCGTTAGGAGTTGAGAGGTCATGTTGCAATGAGATAAGACATCGGTTCGGCCACATTTAGAGTATCAATTTGGGACACCATGTTATAAGAAAGATGTTGTCAAGCCGGAAAGGGTGCTGAGAAGATCTATGAGGATGTTGGCAGGACTCGAGGGTCTGAGCTGTAGGGAGAGGTTGAGCAGGCTGGGACTTTATCCCTTGGAGTGCAGGAGGATGAGCGGTGATTTTAGAGAGGTGTATGAAATCATGACAGGAATATATAGGATTAATAGGATCTTTTACCCAGAGTAGGTGAATCAAGAACCAGAGGGCCTGGTGTAAGGTGAGGGGGGAATTTAATAGGGACCTGAGGGACAACTTTTTGTACAGAAAGGGTGGTGGGTGCATGGGCGAGCGGCCGGAGGAGGTAGATGAGCAGGTACTATCGTGACGTTTATAAAACACGTGGACAGGTTTAGAGGGTTTACTAGACCAAGAGGACCCGTTGGGCTCAAACCACTCCCGCATTGGTGCAGCACCCTCTCCTCCCCCACTCCCCTCCCCTCACTCACCCTCTTCCCTCCCCCCCCTCGCCCTTAGGGTTGCCACTCCTGCATTGGTGCAGCACCCTCTCCCCCCCAGTCTCCCCTCCTCCCTCACCCTCGTCCTCCGCTCCTCCCTTTCCCCCCTCCCCACCCCTCCTCTCCCCCCCCCCCCAGGATTGCCTCTCCTGCATTGCTGCAGCAACCTCTCCCCTCCACCTCCACCCCTACCCCGCTCCTCCCCCCCTCCCTCCCCCCTAGGGTTGCCTCTCCTGCATTGGTGCTGCACCCTCTCCTCCCCCACTCACTCCGTCCCTCCCTCTCCCCCTCCCTCACTCTCCCCCCTAGGGTTGCCTCTCCTGCATTGGTGCAGCACCCACTCCCCCCTTTCCGTCTCCTCCTCCCTCCCCTCTAACTGACGGACGAACGGAAACTGAACCTTAATGACAAGGTGGGGTAGTGATCACGGGTGCATATGTGTTAATCTCTGGTTAAAGCACATCGGGAGCTCTGGTGTGAGTTCTGGTCACCGTGCCTCAGACAGGACGTGGGTCTCTCCTTGCTATTGCATTAATCTGTGCTTTAACCAACACTACCACCCCACCTCCTCTTCCTTTACTGTCTATATTGAATACCCCTGCATGTTTATCTCCCAGCCTTGGTCACCCTGTCTCCGTAATTCCAACTCCCTCATATTCCTTAACTACTAACTGCGCAGTCAATACATCCACCTTATTTCGAATGCTCCTCGCATTAAGGCACAAAGCTTTCAGGTTTGTTTTTCTTTTCTCCCTTCTACATTTTTGTTCTGCCCCCATTTTACGGCCCTCCGTCTCCCTGCATTGGGTCCCATCCCCCTGCCCTGTTAGTCTAAACGTGACCTCTCCTACACTCTCTTTCTCGTTAGCAGCACGGATGAACGTCCACATTGTTGACCACACCCCCCGACTATTTAGTTTAAACCCACCCGTGTAGCACTAGCAAACCTGCCTGCCAGAATGTCGGTCCCCCTCCAATTAAGGTGTAACCCGTCCCTTTTGTCCAGGTCACCCCTACCCCAGAAGTGATCCCAGTGGACTAGAAATCTAAATCCTTGCCCCCTGCACCAACTCCTCAGCCACACATTCAGCTCCCCTATCTCCCTGTTCCTACCCTCACTAACACGAGGTACTGGGAGCAAAGCAGAGAAATGTCACCTATTGATTCCTTTTCTCCAGAGATGCTGCCTGAGCCGCTGAGTTACTCCAGCTGTTGGTGTCTGTCTTCGGTTTTAAGTCAGCATCTGCCGTTCCTTCCTACACATTAAGGAAGTCCTTCTTGAGCATTAAGCTGCTGTATAACTTGATGTGATTGCGGCCAACATGGTCAAAGACTTGTTCCGCTCTTGTCATTCCTTCTTCTCCCTGTTCCCGTGTGACAGAAGGTGCAGAAGTTCCCTCCAACAAACTCACCGGTTCATTGGTTTAATTTATTGTACCGAGGTACAGTGAGAAGCTTTTGTCTCGTGCTAACCAATCAGCAGAAAGACCACACACGATTACATTCGAGCCGTTTACAGTGTATAAAGGGAATGACGTTTAGTGCGAGGTAAAGCCAGCAAAGTCCGATCAAGGGACAGTCCGAGGGTCACCACACGAGGTAGGTGGTCGTTCTCAACTGCTCTCTGGTTGTGCTAGGATGATTCAGTTGCCTGATGACAGCTGGGAAGAAGCTGCCCCTGAATCTGGAGGTGTGCGTTATCCCGGTCTTCGGGGTCGAGCAGGAGACGAGCCTCGGACGGCTCCGGAAGAGTTCCCTGTTTCACGGCGGGAGAGCCAGGCATGATGGCGGGGCATGGCCGCAGCTCACTGGGAGCTTACAATGTTAATGTATAGATTAGTTTAGAGATACAGCGTGGAAACAGGCCCTTCGGCCCACCGAGTCCGCGCCAACCAGCGATCCCCGCGCATTTACACCATCCTACACACACTTGGGACAACATACAATTATACCAAGCCTGGGCGGCTATGGTGGCGTAGCGGTAGAGTTGCTGCCTTCCAGTGCTTGCAGCGCCGGAGACCCGGGTTCGATCCTGACTACGGGTGCTGTCTGCACACAGTGTGTACGTTCTCCTCGTGACCCGTGTGGGTTTTCTACGAGTTCTTCGGTTTCCTCCCACACTCCAAAGACGTACAGGTATGTAGGTTAATTGGCTTGGTGCATATGTAAATTGTCCCTAGTGTGTGTAGGATAGTGTTAGTGTGTGGGGATCGCTGATTGTTGCAGACTCGGTGGGCCGTAGGGCCTGTTTCCACGCCGTATCTCCAAACTAAACTAAACTATCAGTCTACAATTACAAGTCTGCAAGTCTATGGAGTGTGAGAGGAAACCGGAGATCTCGCAGGAAACCTACGCAGGTCGTAGGGAGAACGTACAAACTCTGTACAGACAAGCATTGTTATCATTAGTGTTGTCATTCTTATCCACGATGCACCTTAACCCCATCGCGTCGATCAGCCTTCACGGAGGCCTCACGAGTCCCCGTGATCACAGACGTAGGCCTGGAAGAGGGACAGGCGGTCAACTCAGGCAGAACCCTCGACTGTCCGCTGCCGGGACCTGTGAGTGGCCATCTTGGACAGTGGCCATCTTGGCCAGGCCCTGGGGAAAACCGACAGGGAGGTCTCCCTTCCTCCCACCACTGAACAACCGATGGAACATAGAAACAGAAACATAGAAAATAGGTGCAGGAGTAGGCCATTCGGCCCTTCGAGCCTGCACCGCCATTCAATATGATCATGGTTGATCATCCAACTCAGTATCCCGTACCTGCCTTCTCTCCATACCCCCAGATCCCTTTAGCCACAAGGGCCACATCTAACTCCCTCTTAAATATAATAATAATAATAATAATAATGCATTACATTTATATAGCGCTTTTCATATACTCAAAGACGCTTTACAGGGATTTAGAGAACATAGGGAAGTGAATAAATAGATAAATAAGTAAACGAACAGAGAAAGGAGACAGAAGGTGAGGTGACCTTCAGTGGTTGAAGGCAGTACTGAACAGGTGAGACTTCAGTGATGTTTTGAATGTGGTGAGTGTGGAGGAGTCTCTGACGGTTTGGGGTAGTGAGTTCCATAGGGTGGGAGCAGCGATGGAGAAAGCCCTGTCCCCCCAGGATCTGAGTTTGGTCCGGATTTGGGGGGATAGGAGATTGGCAGCAGCGGAGGGTGCAGGTGGGAGTGTGCCTGTGGAGGAGGTCGGTCAGGTAGGATGGGGCCAGGTTATGGAGGGCTTTGTAGGTTATGAGGAGGATTTTGTACTGGATTCTCTGAGGGATGGGGAGCCAGTGGAGTTTGTAAAGGACGGGGGTGATATGGTCACGGATCGGGGTGTTGGTGAGTAGACGGGCAGCGGAGTTTTTAATGTATTGAAGTTTACTGATGATTTTTGAGGGTGCGCCATAGAGGAGGCTGTTGCAGTAGTCCAGACGGGAGGTGATGAAGGCGTGGATGAGGGTTTCTGCAGCTGTGGAGGAGAGGGATGGACGGAGACGGGCAATGTTTTTGAGGTGGAAGAAGGCTGTCTTTGTGATGTGTTTGATGTGTTTGTCGAAGGAGAGGGTTTGATCAAAGATGATTCCAAGATTCCGGATGTGAGGGGAGGTGGATACTGGGAGACCATCAATATTGAGGATGAAGTTTTGGGTGGATTTGGTGAGCGTTTTTGGACCAATGATGATGATTTCAGATTTGTTGCAGTTGAGTTTGAGGAAATTTGATTGAAGCCAAGATTTTATTTCAGTGATGCAGTTTGTCAGTGTAGAGTGTGTGGTAGGGGAGATTGACTTGGTGGAGATGAGGAGCTGGATATCATCGGCGAAGCAGTGGAAGTTCAGACCATGACGGCGGATTAATTGACCAAGGGGGAACAGGTAGAGAGAGGATGAAGAGGAGGGGGCCAAGGACTGAGCCTTGGGGGACACCTTGGGGGAGGGGAGCGGTGGGGGATTTACAGTTGTTAATGGAGATGAACTGGTGCCTGTCAGAGAGGTAAGATTTGAACCAGGATAGGGCTGTGCTGGTGATGTTAAAGGAGGTTTCAAGTCGGGTGAGGAGAATGGAGTGATTTATGGTGTCAAAGGCGGCGCTGAGGTCAAGTAGGATGAGGATGTTGAGTTTGCCAGCGTCGGAGGAGAGGAAAAGGTTGTTTGTGATTTCGAGGAGCGCAGTTTCAGTACAGTGGTTGGAGCGGAATCCGGATTGGAAAGTTTCATACAGGTTATTGGTAGAGAGGTGGTATTTGAGTTGGGAAGCTATAGCACGTTCCAAAACTTTGGACAGAAAGGGTAGGTTGGAGATTGGTCTGAAGTTGTTTGGGGTGTCAGGGTTGAGACCAGGTTTTTTCAGAATGGGGGTGACAGCAGCGATTTTGAGGGATGGCGGGACGATGCCAGTGGACAGGGAGGGGTTTATTGTTGCAGTGATAAGTGGAGAGAGAGCAGGAAGGCAGGCCTTGACAAAGCTGGAGGGGATGGGGTCCAGAGAGCAGGTGGCAGTTTTTATTCCTGTGAAGAGGTCAGAGAGGTCGGTGGTGGAGACTGGGGAGAACTGAGGCAGGGGTTGACAGGATAAGGGGGGGCAGGTGGTTTGAGGGGGAGGAGGTGCGTTGGTGGTTAAGGTGCTGTAGATGTTGTCTATTTTGCTTTGGAAGAATGAAAGCCAATAATATAGCCAATGAACTGGCCTCAACTACCTTCTGTGGCAGAGAATTCCACAGATTCACCACTCTCTGTGTGAAAAATAACTTTCTCATCTCGGTCCTAAAGAATGACAAGAATTTTGTAAGTTTCTATAAGATCCCCCCTCAATCTTCTAAATTCCAGCAAGTACAAGCCGAGTCTATCCAGTCTTTCTTCATATGGAAGTCCTGCCATCCCAGGAATCAATCTGGTGAACCTTCTCTGTACTCCCTCTATGGCCAGAAGTCTTTCCTCAGATTAGGAGACCAAAACTGTACGCAATAAACCAGGTGTGGTCTCACCAATGCCCTGTACAACTGCAGCAGAACCTCCCTGCTCTTATACTCAAATCCCCTCGCTATGAATGACAACATACCATTCGCTTTCTTCACTGCCTGCTGCACCTGCATGCCTACTTTCAATGACTGGTGTACCACGACACCCAGGTCTCGTTGCATCTCCCCTTTTCCTAATCGGCCACCATTCAGATAATAGTCTGCTTTCCTGTTCTTGCCACCAAAGTGGAAACTCCATGAATCTGGAGGTTGCGTTTTGACACTTCTGTAGCTCTTAATAATAATAATAATAATGCATTATATTTATATAGTGCTTTTCATATACTCAAAGACGCTTTACAGAGATTTAGAGAACATAGGGAAATGAATAAATAGATAAATAAGTAAATAAGTAAACGAACAGAGAAAGGAGACAGAAGGTGAGGTGACCTTCAGTGGTTGAAGGCAGTACTGAACAGGTGAGACTTCAGCGATGTTTTGAATGTGGTGAGTGTGGAGGAGTCTCTAACGGTTTGGGGTAGTGAGTTCCATATTGTGGGAGCAGCGATGGAGAAAGCCCTGTCCCCCCAGGATCTGAGTATGGTCCGGATGTGGGGGGACAGGAGATTGGCAGCAGCAGAGCGGAGGGTGCAGGTGGGAGTGTGCCTGTGGAGGAGGTCAGTCAGGTAGGATGGGGCCAGGTTATGGAGGGCTTTGTAGGTTATGAGGAGGATTTTGTACTGGATTCTCTGAGGGATGGGGAGCCAGTGGAGTTTGTAAAGGACGGGGGTGATATGGTCACGGATCGGGGTGTGGGTGAGTAGACGGGCAGCGGAGTTTTGAATGTATTGAAGTTTACTGATGATTTTTGAGGGTGCGCCATAGAGGAGGCTGTTGCAGTAGTCCAGACGGGAGGTGATGAAGGCGTGGATGAGGGTTTCTGCAGTTGTGGAGCAGAGGGATGGACGGAGACGGGCAATGTTTTTGAGGTGGAAGAAGGCTGTCTTTATGATGTGTTTGATGTGTTTGTCAAAGGAGAGAGTTTGATCAAAGATGATTCCAAGATTCCGGATGTGACGGGAGGTGGATACTGGGAGACCATCAATGTTGAGGATGAAGTTTTGGGTGGATTTGGTGAGCGTTTTTGGACCAATGATGATGATTTCAGATTTGATGCAATTGAGTTGCAATTGCCTGATGGGTGAGGGTAGAAGAGGGAGTGGTCAGAGTGGTCAGAGTGCGACTCGTCCTTGATTATGCCTGACCCACTGAGTAATCCAGCTTTTTGTGTCTAGTCCCTCTGATTGCCTTTGGATCTCTTGCAGCGACGCACTGAAGGAGTCTTTATTAGTGAAGCTCGGCCAGCTTCAGTGCCACTTCACGTGGGGCCCACAGATGGACGACGTCGACCTAGATGACGTGAAGCAGAAGTTGCAGGATTCGATTATCATCGGCGGGAATCGCCAAGGCGTGCCGCACAACCAGCTGGCTTACGTCAACTACCTGCAGGGCAACCACGAAGAAGCCCTCCGTGACTTAGAGGAGGCGGAGAGGCATCTGAGTGAGATCCACGGGGATGGACTTGAGAGGCGGAGCATCGTCACCCATGGCAACCGGGCCTGGTTGCATTACCACATGGGGCAACTCAGCGAGGTCCAGTCCTATCTCGACAAGCTGGAGGTGACGTGTGGCTCCCTCACCCAGGGTCCACACGTCACGGCAATGCTGCCCGAGGTCTGGGGGGAGAAGGGGTGGTCTTTGCTGAGCTCCAGCTCTCAGTGCTGCGAGGAGGCGAAGGAATGTTTCACCAGGGCTCTGGAGGAAGATCCCGACAATGTGGAGTGGGCCATGGGCTACGCCACCGCTCTGTACCGTCTGGAATCGATTTCCGGGATCCACGAAAACCCAGAAGAGAGTCAGTCGGTGAGACAGCTGAGACGGGTGCTGGAGCTGGATCCGGGTGAATCTGTGGCCAGGGTGATGCTGGCCCTCAGGCTCCAAGAGTTCAAGCAAAAGGTGGAAGCGAATAAACTGGTTAAAGAAGCGTTGCGGACAACCCCAGATTCTCCATTTATGCTCCGCTATGCAGCCAAGTTTTACAGAATAGAGAATGATGTTGATAAAGCGATAGGGCTGTTGAAGAAAGCCTTAGAATTCACTCCGCACTCTGTCTTTTTGCACCATCAAATGGGTGTCTGTTACAGGGAAAAGCTAACGGCTCTGCATAGAAATCCAGGCATTGGAGACCCTGACGTGAAGGCTGAGTTGATCCGTCATTGCAAGCTCCATTTTGGAACGGCATTTCAACTGAAACCTTCGTATATATTTGCACAGCTGGATTTTGCCAGGATCTGCTCAATGAATGGTGAACTAGTCAAGGCAGCGGAGATGTACCACAACCTCCAGAGATTAGAGAATGTTACTCCAGATAAAAAGCAGGCAATAGAGTTACAGTTTGGATTATATGAACTGCATCATACCAAATCTGAATCCAACGCCATCCACCATTTTATGGAATGCCTTAAAATCCAGTGCCGCACAAAACATAGGAAAATTTGTAGCACTCACTTGGAGAGGATTGCAACAAGGCAAATTAACAAAAACCCACACGACAGCAGAGCCTTCGGTATCCTGGGGTTTCTTCACCAGCAAGCCGGGGAGAATTCTGAAGCTGTTGAATGCTTTGAAAAGGCCTTGCAGATTAATCCTGGCAACGAAGAATATCGCAGCGCTCTTTGTGAATTGCGCTCTTCTACTTAGGCTGGAGATACCAGGACCAGCAGGTAAGGGCGAGAAAGGTCCTTCCACAACCATTCCTCACTAGAACATAGAACATAACACAGTACCGCGCAGGAACAGGCCCTACGGCCCACGGTGTCTGTGCAGAACACGATGCCAAGACCAAATCCTATCTGCCTCCATTTGCTGCATGTTCATCGGCCCATCCAAAAGTCTCTCAAATGCCACAATCGTGCCTCAACCCCCACCCACGGCCTCAAGTTCCGGGCACCCACCGCCCTCTGTGCAAAAAAACATGCCCCGCACATCTCCTGCAGCTAATACCCCCAAGTCCAGGCACCTCCTCTGCACCCTTTCCAAAGCCTCTGCATCCTTTCTGCAATGGGGTGACCTGAACTGCATGTGATACTCCAAATTAACTCCAAATAACCAAAGTCCTATAAAGCTGCATCATGACTCCCTGACTCTTATACTCAATGCTTGGACCATGAAGGCAAGCATTGTACACAGTGACAGACACAAACAGCTGGAGTGACTCAGCGGGTCAGGCAGCATCGCCGGAGGAAAGGAATAGTTGACATTTCGGGTAAAGACCCTTTGAAAGGGGTTTCTGCGCCGAGCTTTCGCCCGACCTAAGGTCCCCGTGCCTTGCTCTGATCCCTTGACCAGGCCGTGCACACTGGTTCCCCGTGAGTGGTTTGACCCACTCACCCCTTACGGTTCTAGACACTGGGCTTAGATGCAGGAGCTCTTATAGTGCAGAAAAAATTCAACCAGACCAGATTTTAAAACCAGGGTTTAAATGAAAAAGGCTTTTATTCAGCACTTGGGACTATTGTCCATGAATACTTATACAGTTCTATAATACATGTCTATGAAACACATACCGAATGACACGAATACTTATAACTATGAATCATAAAACACACACAGTTCTATAAGACACGAATACCTTTTACTTATGAATTCTTAAACACAGTTCTGCAAGACACATACACGACTGTAAGATGGGGAACGCACGACGCATCGCAACCTTGACCAACACATATTTTAGTACACACCCAACGTTTATTCACAACCACCCTCCCCTCTACACTAAACTATGTCCAGGATATGTAGGATTTGGAATGCATGCTCACCATGGGGCTATTACTGGGGTTACTGGCTGTTCGTTTGGCAGTATTTCTCCTCGAGTTGCGTGCCTGTTCCTCTCTCTTGCATCCGTTTTTCTTGCCTGTCTTTTCTTCCTCCTGCATTCGTTTTCTTGCCTGCTTGCGTTTCCTGCAGGTTTTCTTCTAGCTTCAGCTTCTTCTTCCAGTATTTCTTCTTCAGTTTAAAACCCAAAAGTCATGGCCAGTTATACAATTCTGACCCGTCCTATCTCCCGCCAGATCTTGGAATCTCTTTGATTAAAAAGATATGTATGAGTTTTCTTCTGATCTGCCTTATGTTCGGGGATACCGGGGATGGCCAGACGGTGTTAATTGGGATTTCGTTGTGAGGTGATGGGTGTTAACTGGTTTCCCATCACCTACCAGGTAGTTTTCTATGGGCTATTGTGCCCCCTCACTGAGATGAACTGTTTAGGTCGGCTTGGGGCATTGAGTGTCTGGACTCCGACCTGGTTTCGTAGGTTTCTGCATGGCCAATACCCATCCTTTGTTCTGGCCGTGGCTTTGCAGAAACCTAGAGACTGGGTTGTAAGGTTTTTTACCTTTTGTGGCTGGTCACGAGGTCCTGCAGCCATTTTAGGACCCACAGATTGTGACATCCTTTGGTAAACTGACTGCAGCCTTTCTCCGCTATCAGCCCCAGTCTCCCGTTTAAAATGTCCAAACTGCAGCTCTTTGGTTTTGTGTTGATTTCAGAATGAGGGAAAACTTCTCAAATCTTACACCTTCTTCAGACTGGAAACGTCACCTATTCCTTCTCTCCAGAGATGCTGCCTGACCCGCTGAGTCACCCCAGCTTTTTGTGTCTATCCACGGTGTCAGCCAGCATCTGCAGTTTCCTCCCCAAGCTTACCATACGCCTTGTTTACCACTCGATCTGCTTGTGCGGCCCCTGTCAGGGAGTTGTGGAGTTGGATGCCATGATTATTACAGGGTCTGACCAAGCTTGTGTGTGGTGCATTAATGGTCGTGTCTCCACTTGAATTCAAGTGACATTGAAATGTCAATTCAAATGTCAACAACCAAAAGTCTGTGGCCTCCTTTTGCTCTGGTATTTTATTTCATTCTTCACATGTTTAAACTATAGCCATTTATTCTTAATGTTGTAATGTTTTATGTTTTGTTCTTAATAGTTTATTGTATGTCGTGTTGTCACTCGCGAGCAAAGCACCAATCAAATTCCTTGTGTGTGCGCTTACTTGGCCAATAAAATGTATTCAAATTTCAACTTCAAAATGTTCAAATTTAAATTTGGTTGATGATCTTCTGCAGGTTTGGTGCCCGCTGCTCTGACTGATCTATAATTGATCCCATCACAACAAACCTTCACATTCAACCAGAGGTGGATCAGAGCTGCGTTGTGGAGGACGTGACGCCATTTCACGTGCGATGGTCAGAATAAAGGCACCAGCAGTGATTTCCCAGCCCGTTACTCAATGGACACAAAATTCACCTGGACGTTAATTGTTTGTCCACTAAATTTTGAGGTAAAAGGATTAGAATTTGGTTTATTATTGTCACGTGTACCAAGGTACACTGAAAAGCTTTGCTTTGCTTGCTATCCAAACAGATCAGAATATGTGATTGTAGATCTGCTTCTGTGGCTAGCATGCAAATAATCGCCTGGGTTGGACGCCATCTTTCTACACAAAGTGTAAAGTACAGAGTGCAGAACTATAAAAGATCGGGTGAGAACTAATTGTTGTACAGGAAGCACCACAGATGAGGTGCCATTTGATTTAGTGTGCTGGATACAATGCCTACATTTAAGAGTTCCAACATATGCAATTAAAAAAAATTTGTTTAATGCTTTATGATCATCAGGGCACCTTTTCTGATCAATATTTTTAGTTTAGTTTAGAGATACAGTGCAGAAACTGGTCCTTCGGCCCACCAAGTGTGAGCTGACCAGCAGTCCCCGCACACTAACGGTATCTACACACACTGGGGGCTATTTACAATTATACCAAGACAATTGACCTACAAACCTGTACGTCTTTGGGGTGCGGGAGGAGACCAGAGCACCCGGAGAAAACTTGAGCGGTCGCGGGGAGAACATACAAACTCTGTACAGCCGGGATCTAACCCGGGTCTCTGGCGCTGTAAGGCAGCAACTCTACTGCTGCACCACTTTTTTTGATCAATATTGTTTAACATCCTGTAATATCAGAGCTGGAGCATTAAAATAATAAATAAAGCACTAATAAAATGCAACAATTTTGGTGCATCATTCCGCGTCAATGCTGAAGACTAAGTCGTTTTCTTGGTACACACTACGGTGAACAGTATCAGCTCAAAAACGTTCAATTCTAAAGTCTAAAACCTGCACACCAGCCTTTAGCGCCGATAATAATGTTTGCCCCACTTCAATGGTTCTTTATTGTCACGTGTACCGAGGTACAGTGAAATTCTATTTCTGCATGCACTTCAGCAAAGTATTACTATATATAAGCCCAATCCTGGATTAAGTACAAAGTGTACAGAAATAGTCCACTGAGACCACATACAAGAGTCACCAGGCTTTGGCTCCATTTTCAAAGTCCAAGTTGCTTTCAGTGCAGCAGAGATTGGGAGGGAGAAACAGGGAGATTGGTGGGAGTCTGTGTGGCCCAGGAGAGGGGGGGAAGGGTGAAAAAAGTGGTGGAGGTTACGGCGGCGGTTCATAGAGTTGCCTAAAGTTGGACAAGACACTATTCGTACCAGTGGTAAGTTTCGTTTGGTTCGATTTAGAGATACAGCACAGAAACAGGCCCTTCGGCCCATCGAGTCCACATGGAGAAGCGATCTCAGCGCTCCAACACTATCCTGCACACACTAGGGACAATTTACATTTTTACTGAAACCAATTAACCTACAAACCTGTACGTCTTTGGAGTGTGGGGGGAAACTGGAGGAAACCCACGTGGAGAATGTACAAACTCCGCACAGGCAGCACCTGTGGTCAGGATCAAACCCGGGTCTTGCGCTGTGAGGCAGCAACTCTACCACTGCGCCACTGTGCCGCCCCCCCATGATTGAATGGTGTAGTGACTTGATGGGCCGAATGGCCTAATTCTGCTCCTAGAACTCATGTAGATGGTCGCCGAGTCTTCGCTTGGTCTCGCCAATATACAGGAGCCCACATTGGGAACTCCAGATGCAGTAGGTTTCCCACACTGCAGACGTACAAGTTTGTAGGTTAATTGGCTTCTGTAAAGTTGTAAATTGTCCCTTAGTGTGTTTTGGACAGTGCCGGTGTACGGGGATCGCTGGTCGTCGCAGACTCGATGGGCCGAAGGGCCTGTTTCCGCACTGCATCTCTACAGTCTAAAGTCATGGGCAACAGCGGTCAGGTGAGCAGCTTGAGGAAGAGAGAGGGTGGAGAAGATTATTTAGGGTAAAAAAAGGAGTCATGAAATCTCTCCTTGGAAGGTAAAATTAGTTTGAAGCCAATGATGTTCCATAAGGGTACTAGGAGTTGGAGGGTGACTGGGGGAGTCATCTCTGGTTGGAAGCAGGGGGTGAGGATGGGGCCTTATGTTTGGAGGCGGAGTGTGGAAACAGGCCCATCAGCCCACGGAGACCACCGATCACCCCGTACACTCGTTCTATGTCATCCCACTTTCACATCCTACACACTTGGGGAAATTTACAGAAGCCTATTAACCTGCAAAACCCTCTTGTTGTTGGAATGTGCGATTGAACGGGGAGCCCGGAGGAAACCCACGCAGGTCACGGGGAGAATGTGCAAACTCTACGCTGACAGCACCCATAGTCAGGGTCGAACCCGGGTCTCTGAAGCTGCAAGGCATCAGCTCTACCCGCTGCGCCACCGTGCCACCCTAGAATACCTCCCGTTAACCTCGTGACTCGTGGGGAAGGCTGTCAAAGTAAACAGCAGGATAGAGGCCAGCACCAGAAATGGTCAGAGGAATGGCAGACGGAGGATAATCTGAGCAAGTGTGAGATGTTGCACTTTGGGGAGGTTGAATGTAAAGTGGGGGAAATATTAGTGGCATTTAATGGCAAGACCCTGAACAGCATCGACAGACAGAGGGATCTTGTGATCCAAGCCCACAACTCCCTGAAGGTGGCGACACAAGTAGATAGAGTGGGAAATAAGGTATCTGGTATGCTTGCCTTCGTTGGTCTGGGCATTGAGTATGAGTCAGGAAGTCACAATGCAGCTTAATAGGATTTTGGTTTGGCCGCATTTGGAGTATTGCATGCAGTTCTGATCGCCCCGTTACAAAGGAGGATCTGGAGACTTTGGAAAAGGATGCAGTTGAGGTTTACCTGGATGATGCCTGGATTAGGGGTTATTAGCTACAGGCAATGGAAGGACAAGGATTGTGTGGATTAAGGTGATCATTTTCCAATGTTTTATAGATTCTGGATCAGTTCCTGTGGTTTGGAGGGTAGCTAATATTATCCCACTTTTTAAGAAAGGAGGGAGAGAGAATAGCATAGAATGCCTTTAATGTCATTGTACGAACAGTACAACAAAATTAAAAGTGCTCCATCTGAAACAGTACAACAGTGCAAATCTTTCAAAAACAATCGCACAAACATAGGAACCAATACAATAGTTACCAATATCAATAAAAAACAAAAAAGCTGATAAATAATAAATGAGTTTTGCACCTAAGATGCTGTATATAAAAAAAGTGCAAAGAAAGTGAAAGTTAGAGGGTGGTGAATGTGTGGGATTCATTGCCATAGACGGCTGTGGAGGCTGTCATTTTGTATTTTTAAAGCGGAGATTGACAGATTCTTGATTAGTACAGGTGTCAGAGGTTCACAAGTTCACAGGTTACAGGAGTAGAATTAGGCCATTCGGCCCATCCAGTCCACTCCGCCATTCAATAATGGCTGATCTCTGCCTCCTAATCCCATTTTCCTGCCTTGTCCGCATAACCCTTGATGCCCGTTCTAATCGAGAATCTGACTTTAAAATATCCACTGACTTGGCCCCCACAGCCCTCAATGTGGCGATGCGTTCCACAGATTCACCGCCTTCTGACTAAAGAAGTTCCTCCTCACCTCCATTATAAAGGAGGGTGATGGGGAGAAGGCAGAACCCAGCGACCTTCACAGCCAGGCTGGGCTGCCGTCACCACCCCCGGCCCACACCTGCACTCCAGCCGCCCACGGGCCGCAACCATCGACTCCGCCGATCCTCACCTCTCCCACGGCCACCGGCAGGCTGGGGCCGCCAACTCCCGCATTCCAGGCCCAGTTCCAGACTGACAGTCCAAAGAAAGGTCTTGACCTGAAACATCGCCCGTCCCTGTTCCCCAGAGATGCTGCCTGACCCGCAATTACTACAGCACTTTGTGCCTTTTTTGGCGTATTAACCAGCATCTGCAGTTGTTTGTTTTCGCGACCTGTACAATGATAATCCTTTACTTGGTTAGTTTGGCCCAGTGATAGGATGTGGAAACGGGCCCTCGGCCCACCAGCTTCGCGCCGGCCAGCGATTGCCCGCACACTCATTCTATCCCACAGACTTCACTCAGGGACAATTTACAGAGGGCCAATTAATCTACAAACCTGCACGTCTGTGGGATGTGGGTGGAAAGCGGAGCACCAGGAGAAAACTCATGCAGTCACTGGGGGAACGTGCAAACTCCACACAGATAGCACTCGAACCCAGGTCTCCAGTGCTGTGAGGCAGCAGCCCACTCCATCAAATGCATCTTACATCAGTCAGTGCCCACCGTCAGGATCATGAGGCAGCAGCTCTACCCGCTGCGCCACCGTGCTGCCCGAGAGAGGAACCTGCACCCTGAGTATTTCCCTTTTCCAGCTCCTCATCTCCTCACACCTTCGAAACACTCCTTTCGAAGGTGTGGACCTATACATCAGGAGGTGCAGATCCAGAGCAAGCACGATCATGAGGGACCCCTGCCACCCCAGTAACGGACTGTTCCAGATGCTACGATCAGGCAAACGTCTCCGCTGTCACGCTGTGAAAACGGAGAGGATGAGACGGAGCTTCTTCCCACAGGCCATCAGGAATGTCAACTTTTATAACCCCAGACACTAAATTTTTGTCGACACTTTTTGTGCTATGTTTAGTAACTTATTAACTTTATTTATATGCTGTAACTGTAATTCTTTTTGTGCACAACCCGCAGGCATTGCCACTTTCATTTCACTGCACATCGAGTATGTGTATGTGACAAATAAATTTGACTTGACTTGACTTGACTTGACATTTAGCAATATTGCTAAATTGGGGAGTGCAGCGTAGGTTCACCAGGTTAATTCCCAGGATGGCGGGACTGAGATATGATGAAAGAACGGATCGACTGGGCTTATATTCACTGGAATTTAGAAGGATGACAGGGCATCGTATAGAAACATATAAGATTTTTAAGGGATTGGACAGGCTAGATGCAGGAAAAATGTTCCTGATGTTGGGGGAGTCCAGAACCAGGGGTCCCAGTTTAAGAATAAGGGGTAGGCCATTTAGGACAGAGATGAGGAAAAACTTTTTCACCCTGAGAGTTATGAATCTGTGGGATTCTCTGCCACAGAAGGCAGTGGAGGCCAATTCACTGGATGTTTTCAAGAAAGAGTTAAGTATAGCTCCGAGGGCTAACGGAATCAAGGGATATGGGGCAAATGCAGCATCGGGGTACTGATTTTGGATGATCAGCCATGATCATAGTGAATGGCGGTGCTGACTCGAAGGGCTGAATGGCCTACTCCAGCACCTATTTTCTATGTTTCTAGTAGAGCTGCTGCTTTGGGGTTCATTGATCAAGGGGAGGCGTGAGCAGGGAAGACCGTGAACAAAATAGGGAAGAGCTACAAGAAAATGTCAGCTTTGCAACAGGAGACGGAGCGCACGGACTGGACGCGGCCCACAGCGGTGCAGCGGTGGTGGAGGACTCCTACAACTTCTCTTGGCCTGGCCCACCCGGCAACGTCGCCAGGACAACGGGCCTTAATGGCCAGCTGCACCTAAAGCAACTAGGACTCTCAAAATGGCGTCAAAACCTCATGTTTATGGTCTCGGTGGACCTTTTCTATACACTTTGCACTTAATCCAGGATTGCAACTCTTCAACTTGATTAGTAAAGGCGTCCAAGGTCACGAGGGGAAGGGCAGGAGAATGGGTTTGAGAGGGAAAAAATAGATCAGCCATGATCGAATGGCGGAGCAGTCTCGATGGGCCGAATGGCCTAAGATGCTTCTATGATTTATGAACCTTGACAGGAAGACTGGAAATCTCTAGTCCTTCTACAATTTTCATAAGTCTTAAGAGCAGCATTAGGCCATTTGGCCAATCGAGTCTACTCAACCATTCAATCATGGATGACCTCTCTTTCCCTCCCAACCCTATTCTCCTGCCGTCTCCCCATAACCCGTGACACCTGTACGAATCAAGAATCAGTCAATCTATTGCCTTCAACATATCCATTGGCTTGGACTCCACAGCCATCTGTGGCAAACAATTCCACAGATTCAACACCCTCTGGCTAAAGAAATTCCTCCTCATCTCCTTTCTAGAGGTACGTACATTTATTCTGAGTCTGTCCCCTCCATTCCTTGACATCATTATCATTATTATTATTATTATTATTATTATTCCTGATCTTAACTCTTGAGACGTGGTTGTAATTTGCACGTGTAAGGATTAAAAATTGCAGTGAATGTTTGCCCTCACTTGTCTGTACATTGAACATCACTGGTTTCGCATTTGACCCAAGGTTTTTCAGTTTCACAACCAATTTGCACAGGGGAAAGGGAAAACTTGATTGTTTCAGTTTCTAGTTTCAGTTTCATTTCCCCTTTCAGGGGATGAACTATCCGGAATCCCCCCATCCAGTGGACCATAAAAACACCGCACGCTGCCTCTGGTCCACACAGTTCCCAGAAGGAAGACGGAATCCTGAACGGCAGCATGAGGTAAGGGACATCTTCACTTTACACAGTGATACCGGAGATCAGGACCTTCTCAGATACTGACACCGACATTAGGTGGATGAGTATAGAAGCTTCGTTTTTAGTCTTTCGAGATACAGCACGGAGACTGCTCACCGAGTCCGCACTGACCTGCGATCCCCGCACATTAACATCATCCTACACACACTAGGGACAAATGACAATTATACCAAACCAATTAACCTACAAACTTGTTCGTCTTTGGGGTGTGTGGGGAGGAAACCGAAGATCTTGGAGGAATCCCACGCAGGTCACGGCGAGAATGTACAGACAAGCACTCGTAGTCAGGATCGAACCAGGGTCTCTGGTGATGTAAGGCAATAGCTCTATTACTGCACCACCCGTTAGGAGTTGAGAGGTCATGTTGCAATGAGATAAGGCATCGGTTCGGCCACATTTACAGTATCGAGTTAAATTTGGGGCACCATGTTATAAGAAAGATGTTGTCAAGCTGGAAAGACAAAGACAATAGGTGCAGGAGGAGGCCATTCGTCCCTTCGTGCCAGCACCACCATTCAATAGACAATAGACAATAGGTGCAGTAGGCCATTCAGCCCTTCGAGCCAGCACCGCCATTCAATGCGATCATGGCTGATCTCTCTCAATTAGTACCCCGTTCCTGCCTTCTCCCCATACCCCCTCACTCCGCTATCCTTAAGAGCTCTATCCAGCTCTCTCTTGAAAGCATCCAACAAACTGGCCTCCACTGCCTTCTGAGGCAGAGAATTCCACACCTTCACCACTCTCTGACTGAAAAAGTTCTTCCTCATCTCCGTTCTAAATGGCCTACCCCTTAATCTTAAACTGTGGCCCCTTGTTCTGGACTCCCCCAACATTGGGAACATGTTTCCTGCCTCTAATGTGTCCAATCCCCTAATTATCTTATATGTTTCAATAAGATCCCCCCTCATCCTTCTAAATTCCAGTGTATACAAGCCTAATTGCTCCAGCCTTTCAACATACGACAGTCCCGCCATTCCGGGAATTAACCTAGTGAACCTACGCTGCACGCCCTGTGTGATTCACATTCAATGTGATCATAGCTGATCATTCTCAATCAGTACCCTGTTCCTGCCTTCTCCCCATACCCGCTATCTCTGCTATCCTTAAGGGGACCTGATCTGATAAGGGGACTAGAGGTAAAAGAGCCATTAGGAGGCAGTGATCACAACATGATAAGTTTTACTCTGCAAATGGAAAGGCAGAAGGGAAAATCGGAAGTGTCGGTATTACAGTATAGCAAAGGGGATTACAGAGGCATGAGGCGGGAGCTGGCCAAAATTGATTGGAAGGAGGCCCTAGCAGGGAAGACGGTAGAACAGCAATGGCAGGTATTCCTGGGAATAATGCAGAGGTTGCAGGATCAATTTATTCCAAAGAGGTGGAAAGACTCTAAGGGGAGTAAGAGACACCTGTGGCTGACAAGGGAAGTCAGGGACAGCATAAAAATTAAGGAGAGGAAGTATAACATAGCAAAGAAGAGTGGGAAGACAGAGGATTGGGACTCTTTTAAAGAGCAACAAAAGTTAACTAAAAAGGCAATACGAGGAGAAAAGATGAGGTACGAGGGTAAACTAGCCAATAATATAAAGGAGGATAGCAAAAGTTTTTTTAGGTACGTGAAGAGGAAAAAAATAGTCAAGGCAAATGTGGGTCCCTTGAAGACAGAAGCAGGGGAATTTATTATGGGGAACAAAGAAATGGCAGACGAGTTAAACCGTTACTTTGGATCTGTCTTCACTGAGGAAGATACACACAATCTCCCAAATGTTCTAGGGGCTGGAGAACCTAGGGTGATGGAGGAACTGAAGGAAATCCACATTAGGCAGGAAATGGTTTTGGGTAGACTGATGGGACTGAAGGCTGATAAATCCCCAGGGCCTGATGGTCTGCATCCCAGAGTACTTAAGGAGGTGGCTCTAGAAATAGTGGAAGCATTGGAGATCATTTTTCAATGTTCTATAGATTCAGGATCAGTTCCTGTGGATTGGAGAATAGCAAATGTTATCCCACTTTTTAAGAAAGGAGGGAGAGAGAAAACGGGTAATTATAGACCAGTTAGTCTGACATCAGTGGTGGGGAAAATGCTGGAGTCAATTATAAAAGACGAAATTGCTGAGCATTTGGATAGCAGTAACGGGATCGTTCCGAGTCAGCATGGATTTACGAAGGGGAAATCATGCTTGACAAATCTACTGGAATTTTTTGAGGATGTAACTAGGAAAATTGACAAGGGAGAGTCAGTGGATGTGGTGTACCTCGACTTTCAGAAAGCCTTCGACAAGGTCCCACATAGGAGATTAGTGGGCAAAATTAGGGCACATGGTATTGGGGGTAGGGTACTGACATGGATAGAAAATTGGTTAACAGACAGAAAGCAAAGAGTGGGGATAAATGGGTCCCTTTCGGAATGGCAGGCAGTGACCAGTGGGGTACCGCAAGGTTCGGTGCTGGGACCCCAGCTATTTACGATATACATTAATGACTTAGACGAAGGGATAAAAAGTACCATTAGCAGATTTGCAGATGATACTAAGTTGGGGGGTAGTGTGAATTGTGAGGAAGATGCAATAAGGCTGCAGGGTGACTTGGACAGGTTGTGTGAGTGGGCGGATACATGGCAGATGCAGTTTAATGTAGATAAGTGTGAGGTTATTCACTTTGGAAGTAAGAATAGAAAGGCAGGTTATTATCTGAATGGTGTCAAGTTAGGAGGAGGGGGAGTTCAACGAGATCTGGGTGTCCTAGTGCATCAGTCAATGAAAGGAAGCATGCAGGTTCAGCAGGCAGTGAAGAAAGCCAATGGAATGTTGGCCTTCGTAACAAGAGGAGTTGAGTATAGGAGCAAAGAGGTCCTTCTACAGTTGTACCGGGCCCTGGTGAGACCGCACCTGGAGTACTGTGTGCAGTTTTGGTCTCCAAATTTGAGGAAGGATATTCTTGCTATGGAGGGCGTGCAGCGTAGGTTCACTAGATTAATTCCCGGAATGGCGGGACTGTCGTATGTTGAAAGGCTGGAGCGATTGGGCTTGTATACACTGGAATTTAGAAGGATGAGGGGGGATCTTATTGAAACATATAAGATAATTAGGGGATTGGACACATTAGAGGCAGATAACATGTTCCCAATGTTGGGGGAGTCCAGAACAAGGGGCCACAGTTTGAGAATAAGGGGTAGGCCATTTAGAACGGAGATGAGGAAGAACTTTTTCAGTCAGAGGGTGGTGAAGGTGTGGAATTCTCTGCCTCAGAAGGCAGTGGAGGCCAGTTCGTTGGATGCTTTCAAGAGAGAGCTGGAGAGAGCTCTTAAGGATAGCGGAGTGAGGGGGTATGGGGAGAAGGCAGGAACGGGGTACTGATTGATAGTGATCAGCCATGATCGCATTGAATGGCGGTGCTGGCTCGAAGGGCTGAATGGCCTACTCCTGCACCTATTGTCTATTGTCTATTGTCTATTGTCTATCTAGCTCTCTCTTGAAAGGGTGCAGAGAAGATCTATGAGGCTGTTGCCAGGACTCGAGGGTCTGAGCTGTATGGAGAGGTTGAGCAGGCTGGGACTTTATCCCTTTGAGTGCAGGAGGATGAGGGGTGATTTTAGAGAGGTGTATCAAATCATGAGAGGAATATATAGGATTAATAGGATCTTTTACCCAGAGTAGGTGAATCAAGAACCAGAGGGCATAGGTTTAAGATGAGGGGGGACCTGAGGGACAACTTTTTGTACAGAAAGGGTGGTGGGTGCATGGACGAGCGGCCGGAGGAGGTAGATGAAGCAGGTACTATCGTGACGTTTAAAAAACACGTGGACAGGTTTAGAGGGTTTACTAGACCAAGAGGACCCGTTGGGCTGAAACCACTCCTGCATTGGTGCAGCACCCTCTCCTCCCCCACACCCCCTCCCCTCACTCACCCTCTTCCCTCCCCCCCTCGCCCTTAGGGTTGCCACTCCTGCATTGGTGCAGCACCCTCTCCCCCCAGTCTCCCCTCCTCCCTCACCGCCTCCCTCCGCTCCTCCCTTTCCCCCCTCCCCTCGCCCCGCTCTCTCCCTCTCCCCCCCCCCCACGATTGCCTCGCCTGCATTGGTGCAGCATCCTCTGCTCCCCCACTCCCTCCCCCCTCTACCATTTTGGCTGTAGTTCTCCGGCGGCCATCTTATGTAAGTATAGGCGCGGATCCAGTGGCCATCTTCCATAAGTATCGGATCAACTGGCCCTGACTGCGCATGTGCAGTTTTTCTTAAACTTTAAAATGTGAATAACTTAAAAAATATAACACCGATTTGAATGAAACTTCTTCCATTAGTTCCAAAAGGGATGACGATGAGTAAGGTGGGCCTTCAATTGTCGCGCTATCGTGTACCGTTTTGGCTGTAGTTCAGGAACAAACAAACAAAAGTTTTAGTATATAGATAGATGTGGAAAAGGCAGGAGAATGGCACTGAGGTGGAAAGGTAGATCAGACATGAGTGAATGGTGGAATAGATTTGATGGTCCAAATGGCCAAATTCTGCACTATGATTTATGAACATACGATTAATTCTAGATTAGTTTAGTTTAGAGATACAGCGGGGAAACAGGCCCTTCAGCCCACCAAGTCCACGGCGACCAGTGATCACTCCGTATACTCGCACTGTCCTACACAACCCAGGGCCAATTTCAATTTTTACCGATGCGAAATCAAACTACAAACCTGTGTCTTTGGAGTGTGGTGGGGGAACCCAGGGAAAAATCACAGGGAGAACGTACAGACTCCGTACAGACAAGCACCAAATCTCCTGAGGGATGATGTAAGTGACGGACGAACAGAAACTGAACCTTAATGACAAGGTGGGGTAGTGATCACGGGTGCATATGTGTTAATCTCTGGTTAAAGCACATCGGGAGCTCTGGTGTGAGTTCTGGTCACCGTGCCTCAGACAGGACGTGGGTCAGAGGGTGCGGTCACAGTAAACAGTAAAGTGTGATGAAAGATTATGTAACTGGACTGATATTGGGTTGAGTGCAGGAGTTAAAGGAAGACCCTCCTCACCTCTCCTCTGACCATCCTGTCTGAAGAAGGGTTTCGCCATGTTGGCAGCTCTAACCCAGGCAAGGAAACTCAACCGGGGAGACCGAAGTCAGGAAGAGCCATAGTAGTGGGTGACTCCATTGTCCAAGGTACGGACAGTAGATTCTGTGGTGGCAGGCGGCACTCGAGGATGGTCTGTTGCCTCCCTGGTGCCAGGGTTTCAAGACATCACGGAGCGGCTTCAGAACATCCTAGCGAGGGAAGGTGATTAACGTGGGCACGAACGACGTCGGGAGGAAGAGGAAGGAGATACTGTGACGTGAGTTTAGAGAGTTAGGAAGAAGACTGAGAAGTAGGACGTCGAAGGTGGTTGTCTCTGGGCTGCTACCTGTACCTCGTGCTGGTGAGGGCAGGAACAGAGAGATCAGGGATATGAATGTATGGCTGAGGGTCTGGTGCAGGGATCAGGGATTTAGATTTCTGGACCACTGGGATCTCTTCTGGGGTAGGGGTGACCTGTACAAAAGGGATGGGTTACACCTTAACAGCAGCGGGACCAACATTCAGGCAGGCAGGTTTGCTAGTGCTACAAGTGTGGCTTTAAACTAAGTAGTGGGGGGGAGGGGTTGACAAATTGGGAATATGAAGATGGAGTTAAAGGGGAAGCGAATACAGGAGAAATTGCAAAGGACTCTCGAATGAATGGGATAGGAAGTTCCAGAAGGGATAAGAGAGTAAGGTCAGGGCCAATTGTGACCGGTGTGAGAGGGGAGGTGAAGACCGAAGTTAAAGTGTTATATTTAAATGCGCGAAGTATAAAAAATAAAGTGGATGAGCTTGAGGCTCAGTTAGACATTGGCAAGTATGATGTTGTGGGAATCACTGAGACATGGCTACAAGAGGACCAGGGCTGGGAACTGAATATTCAGGGGTACACAACGTATAGAAAAGACAGACAGGTGGGCAGAGGGGGTGGGGTCGCTCTGTTGGTAAGGAATGATATTCACTCCCTTGCAAGGGGTGACATAGAATCAGGAGATGTAGAATCAGTATGGATAGAAATGAGGAATTGTAAGGGTAAAAAGACCCTAATGGGAGTCATCTACAGGCCCCCAAACAGTAGCCTTGACATAGGGTGCAAGTTGAATCAGGAGCTAAAATTGGCATGTCGCAAACGTAATGCTACGGTGGTTATGGGAGATTTCAACATGCAGGTTGACTGGGAAAATCAGGTTGGTAATGGACCCCAGGAAAGAGAGTTTGTGGAGTGCCTCCGAGATGGATTCTTAGAACAGCTTGTACTGGAGCTTACCAGTGTGAAGGCAATTCTAGATTTAGTGTTGTGTAATGAACCTGATCTGATAAAAGGACTCGAGGTAAAAGAGCCATTAGGAGGCAGTGACCACAATATGATAAGTTTTACTCTACAAATTGAGAGGGAGAAGGGAAAAGTGTCAGTATTACGGTATAGCAAAGGAGATTACAGAGGCATGAGGCAGGAGCTGGCCAAAATTGACTGGAAGGAGGCCCTAGCTTTTAAAGAGCAACAGAAGATAACTATAAAGGCAATATGGGGAAAAAAAGATGGGGTAAGAGGGTAAACTAGCCAATAATATAAAGGAGGATAGTAAAAGCTTTTTTAGGTATGTGAAGACGAAAAAAATAGTCAAGGCAAATGTGGGTCCCTTGAAGTCAGAAGCAGGGGAATTTATTATGGGGAACAAGGAAATGGCAGACGAGTTGAACCGGTACTTTGGATCTGTCTTCACTAAGGAGGATAAAAACAATCTCCCAGATGTTCTAGTGGCCAGAGATCCTAGGGTGACGGAGGAACTGGAAGAAATCCATTTTGAGGCAGGAAAATGTTTTGGGTAGACTGATGGGACTGAAGGCTGATAAATCCCCAGGGCCTGATGGTCTGCATCCCAGGGTACTTAAGGAGGTGGCTCTAGAAATTGTGGACGCATTGGTGATCATTTTCCAATGTTCTATAGATTCAGGGTCAGTTCCTGTGGATTGGAGGGTAGCTAATGTTATCCCACTTTTTAAGAAAGGAGGGAGAGAGAAAATGGGAAATTATAGACCAGTTAGTCTGACATCAGTGGTGGGGAAGATGCTGGAGTCAATTATAAAAGACGAAATTGCGGAGCATTTGGATAGCAGTAACAGGATCGTTCCGAGTCAGCATGGATATACGAAGGGGAAATCATGCTTGACTAATCTACTGGAATTTTTTGAGGATGTAACTAGGAAAATGGACAGGGGAGAGCCGGTGGATGTGGTATACCTCCACTTTCAGAAAGCCTTCGACAAGGTCCCACATAGGAGATTGGTGGGCAAAATTAGACCTCATGGAATTGCAGGTAGGGTACTGACAAGGATAGAAAATTGGTTGACAGACAGAATGCAAAGAGTGGGGTTAAATGGGTCCCTTTCAGAATGGCAGGCAGTGACTGGTGGGGTACCGCAAGGCTCGGTGCTGGGACCCCAGTTATTTACAATATACATCAGTGACTTGGATGAAGGGATTAAAAGTACCATTAGCAAATTTGCAGATGATACAAAGCTGGGTGGTAGTGTGAACTGTGAGGAAAATGCTATGAGGTTGCAGGGTGACTTGAACAGGTTGTGTGAGTGGGCGGATGCATGGCAGATGCAGATTAATGTGGATAAGTGTGAGGTTATCCACTTTGGTGGTAAGAATAGGAAGGCAGATTATTATCTGAATGGTGTCAAGTTAGGAAAAGGGGACGTACAACGAGATCTGGGTGTCCTAGTGCATCAGTCACTGAAAGGAAGCATGTAGGTACAGCAGGCAGTGAAGAAAGGCAATGGAATGTTGGCCTTCATAACAAGAGGAGTTGAGTATAGGAGCAAAGAGGTCCTTCTGCAGTTGTACAGGGCCCTAGTGAGACCACACCTGGAGTACTGTGTGCAGTTGTGGTCTCCAATTTTGAGGAAGGATATTCTTGCTATTGAGGGCGTGCAGCGTAGGTGTACTAGGTTAATTCCCGAAATGGCGGGACTGTCATATGTTGAAAGACTGGAGCGGCTAGGCTTGTATACACTGGAATTTAGAAGGATGAGAGGGGATCTTATCGAAACATATAAGATTATTAAGGGGTTGGACACGTTAGAGGCAGGAAATATGTTCCCAATGTTGGGGGAGTCCAGTAAAAGGGGCCACAGTTTAAGAATAAGGGGTAGGCCATTTAAAACGGAGATGAGGAAAAACGTTTTCAGTCAGAGAGTTGTGAATCTGTGGAATTCTCTGCCTCAGAAGGCAGTGGAAGCCAATTCCCTGAATGCATTAAGGAGAGAGCTAGATAGAGCTCTTAAGGATAGCGGAGTCAGGGGTTATGGGGAGAGGGCAGGAACGGGGTATTGATTGAGAATGATCAGCCATGATCACATTGAATGGCGGTGCTGGCTCGAAGGGCTGAATGGCCTACTCCTGCACCTATTGTCTATTGTCTATTGCCCCGTAACATGGAAACATGGAAAATAGGTGCAGGAGTAGGCCATTCGGCCCTTCGAGCCAGCACCACCATTCAATATGATCACAGCTGATCATCCAAAATCATGATCCCATTCCCACTTTTTCCCCATATCCCTTGATTCCGTTAGCCCTAAGAGCTAAATCTAACTCTCTCTTGAAAACATCCACTGAATTGGCCTCCACTGCCTTCTGGGGCAGAGAATTCCACAGATTCACAACTCTGTGTGGAAAAGTTTTTCCTCATCTCAGTCCTAAATGGCCTATCCCTTATTCTTCAACTGTGACCCCTGGTTCTGGACACCCCAAATATGGGGAACGTTTTTCCTGCATCTAGCCTGTCCAATCCTTTAAGAATTTTACGTTTCTATAAGATCCCCTCTCATCCTTCTAAATTCCAGCGAATACAAGCCCAGTTGACTCATTCTTTCATCATATGTCAGTCCCGCCATCCCTAGAATTAACCTGGTGAACTTACGCTGCACTCCCTCAATAGCAAGAATGTCCTTCCTCAAATCAGGAGACCAAAATTGCACACAATACTCCACGTGGGGCCTCCAACAGGCCAACATACCATTTGCTTTCTTCACTGCCTGCTGTGCCTGATGTACAAGGACACCCAGGTCTTGTTGCACCTCACCTCCGAATCTGACATTCAGATAAAAGACACAAAATGCTGGTGTAACTCAGCTGGACAGGCAGCATCCCTGGAGAGAAGGAATGGGTGACGTTTCAGGTCAAGACCCTTCTTCAGACTGATGTCAGGGGAGTGGGCAGGGCAGAGATAGAATGTAGTTGGAGACAGTAAGACTGATGGGAGAACTGGGAAGGGGATGGAGAGCGAGGGAAAGCAAAGGCTATTTGAAGATCATACCGCTGGGTGAAATATGAGGTGCTGTTCCTCCAATTTGCGCTGGGCCTCACTCTGACAATGAAGGACGCCCAGGACAGAAAGGTCAGATTGGGAAGGGGAGGAGGAGTTAAAGTGCTGAGCAATCCGGAAATCAGGTAGGTTAAGGCGGACTGAGCGGAGGTGTTCAGCGAAACGATCGGCAAGCCTGCGCATGGTCTCGCCGATGTACAGGAATCAACATCTGGAACAGTGGATACAGTAGATGATGTTGGAGGAGGTGCAGGTGAACCTCTGCCTCATCTGAAAAGACTTGTTGGGGTCCTTGGATGGTGTCGAGGGGGGAGGTAAAGGAACGTGTTGCATCTCCTGCGGATGCTGGGGAAAGTACCTGGGGAGGGGGTGGTTTGGGTGGGAAGGGACAAGTGGACCAGGGAGTTGGGATGGGAGATGGGAAGATGTAGTGGGATCCCGGTCTCGCCGATCTACAGAAGTTGATAGGTCTCGCCGATGTCTGCCTTCTTGTTCTTGCCACCAAAGTGGATAACCTCACATTTATCCACATTATACTGCATCTGCCCACTCACCCAATCTATCCAAGTCACCCTGCAGCCTCATAGCATCCTCATCGCAGCTCACGCTACCTACCACCCAGCTTTGTGCCATCCGCAAACTTGGAGATGTTACATTTAGTTCCCTCGTCTAAGTCGTTAATATATGTAAATAACTGGGGTCCAAGCACCGAGCCTTGCGGCACCCCACTGGTCACTGCCTGCCATTCGGAAAAGGACCCGTTAATTCCTGCACTTTTCTTCCTGTCTGTCAACCAGTTCTCTATCCATGTCAATACCATACTCCCAATGCCATGTGCTCTAATTTTGTCCACTAATCTCTTGTGTGGGACCTTGTCAAAGGCTTTTTGAAAGTCCAGATATACCACATCCACTGCCGCCCCCATTATCCATTCTACTTGTTACATCCTCAAAAAATTCCAGAAGATTAGTCAAGCATGATTTCAGCTTCATAAATCCATGCTGACTTTGACCGATCCTGTTACTGCTATCCAAATGCGCTGCTATAGCATATTTAATAATCGCCTTCAGCATCTTCCCCACTCCCGATGTAAGGCTAACTGGTCTATAATTCCCTGTTTTCTCTCTCCCTCCTTTCTTAAAAAGTGGGGTTACATTGGCTAACCTCCAGTCCACAGGAACTGATCCAGAGTCGAGAGAACATTGGAAAATGATCACCAATGCATCCATGATTTCTAGGGCCCCTCCTTGAGTACTCTGGGATGTAGACCATCAGGCCCTGAGGATTTATCTGCTTTTAGTTTACCTAACACCATTTTCTGACTAATGTGGATTCCCTTCTGGTCCTCCTTCCACTAGATCCTCGGTCCTCTAGTATTTCCGGGAGATTGTTAGCTTCTTCCTTAGTGAAGACAGAACCAAAGTACTTGTTTAACTGTTCTGCCATTTCCTTGTTTCCCATTATGTTCACCTATTTCTGATAGTAATGGACCTACATTTGTCTTCACTAATCTTTTCCTCTTCACATATTGAAAGAAGCTTTAACAGTCGTTTTTTATTCCTCGCAAGCTTTCTTTCATGCTCTATTTTCCTCCCATTTTAATCAGCCCCTTTGTCCTACTCTGTTGAATTCTAAATTTCTCCCTGTCCTCCGGTTTGCTTCTTTCCCTGGCAAATCTACACGCCTTTTCCTTGGATTTAACGCTATCCCTAATTTCTCTCGTCAGCCACGGTTGAGCCGCCATCCCCATTTTATTTTTACACCAGATAGGGATGAAGAATTGTAATTCAATCTTCAAATGCGATCTTCAAATCTTTGTAATTCCATCACCACCATCAACCCTTTAAGTATAATTTACCTGACTATCCTAGCCATTTCCCATCTCATACCATCAAAGTCTCCTTTATTCAAGTTCAGGACCCCAGTCTCTGAATCACTCTCCATCCTAATGCAGAATTCCACCATATTATGGTCACTGTTGCCCAAGGGGCTTTGCACAACAAGATCGCTACTAATCCTTCCTTATTACACAATACCCAGTCTAGGATGGCCTGCCCTCTAGTCGGTTCCTCCACAGATTGGTTCAGAAAACCATCCCGTGTACACTCCAGGAAATCCTCCTCCTCAGTGCTGCTACCAATTCGGTTGGCCCAATCTATATGTAGATTAAAGTCATCCATGATAACTACTGTACCATTGTTACCGCATCCCTAATTTCCTGGTTGATGCTATCCCCAACCTCCTTACTGCTGATTGGTGGTCTGTATACAACTCCAACAAGTGTTTTCTGCCCTTGGCTATTTCGCAGTTCTACCCATACAGATTCTGCAGCATCCAAGCTAATGTCTCCTTGCTATTGCATTAATCTCTGCTTTAACCAACACTTCCACCCCACCTACTCTTCCTTTACTGTCTATATTGAATACCCCTGCATGTTTAGCTCCCAGCCTTGGTCACCCCGTCTCCGTAATTCCAACTCCATCATATTCCTTAACTACTAACTGCGCAGTCAATACATCCACCTTATTTTGAATGCTCCTCGCATTAAGGCACAAAGCTTTCAGGTTTGTTTTCCTTTTCTCCCTTCTACATTTTTGTTATGCCCTCATTTTACGGCCCTCCGTCTCCCTGCATTGGGTCCCATCCCCCTGCCCTGTTAGTCTAAACGTGACCTTTCATACACTCTCTTTCTCGTTGCAGCACGAATGAACATCCACATTGTTGACCACACCCCCCGACTATTTCGTTTAAACCCACCCATGTAGCACTAGCAAACCTGCCTGCCAGAATGTCGGTCCCCCTCCAATTAAGGTGTAACCCGTCCCTTTTGTCCAGGTCACCCCTGCCCCAGAAAGGATCCCAGTGGACTAGAAATCTAAATCCTTGCCCCCTGCACCAACTCCTCAGCCACACATTCAGCTCCCCAATCTCCCTGTTCCTACCCTCACTAACACGAGGTACTGGAAGCAAAGCAGAGAAATGTCACCTATTTATTCCTTTTCTCCAGAGATGCTGCCTGAGCCGCTGAGTTACTCCAGCTGTTGGTGTCTGTCTTCGGTTTTAAGTCAGCATCTGCCGTTCCTTCCTACACATTAAGGAAGTCCTTCTTGATCATTAAGCTGCTGTATAACTTGATGTGATTGAGGCCAACATGGTCAAAGACTTGTTCCGCTCTTGTCATTCCTTCTTCTCCCTGTTCCCGTGTGACAGAAGGTACAGAAGTTCCCTCCAACAAACTCACCGGTTCCTTGGTTTAGTTTATTGTCACGTGTACCGAGGTACAGTGAGAAGCTTTTGTCTCGTGCTAACCAATCAGCAGAAAGACCACACACGATTACATTCGAGCCGTTTACAGTGTATAAAGGGAATGACGTTTAGTGCGAGGTAAAGCCAGCAAAGTCCGATCAAGGGACAGTCCGAGGGTCACCACACGAGGTAGGTGGTCGTTCTCAACTGCTCTCTGGTTGTGCTAGGATGATTCAGTTGCCTGATGACAGCTGGGAAGAAGCTGCCCCTGAATCTGGAGGTGTGCGTTATCCCGGTCTTCGGGGTCGAGCAGGAGACGAGCCTCGGATGGCTCCGGAAGGGTTCCCTGTTTCACGGCGGGAGAGCCGGGCATGATGGTGGGGCAAGGCCGCAGCTCACTGGGAGCTTACAATGTTAATGTATAGATTAGTCTAGAGATACAGCGTGGAAACAGGCCCTTCGGCCCACCGAGTCCGCGCCAACCAGCGATCCCCGCGCATTTACACCATCCTACACACACTTGGGACAACATACAATTATACCAAGCCTGGGCGGCTATGGTGGCGTAGCGGTAGAGTTGCTGCCTTACAGTGCTTGCAGCGCCGGAGACCCGGGTTCGATCCTGACTACGGGTTCTGTCTGCACAGAGTGTGTACGTTCTCCTCGTGATCCGTGTGGGTTTTCTACGAGTTCTTCGGTTTCCTCCCACACTCCAAAGACGTACAGGTATGTAGGTTAATTGGCTTGGTGCATATGTAAATTGTCCCTAGTGTGTGTAGGATAATGTTAGTGTGCGGGGATCGCTAATTGTTGCAGACACGGTGGGCCGTAGGGCCTGTTTCCACGCCGTATCTCCAAACTAAACTAAACTATCAGTCTACAATTACAAGTCTGCAAGTCTATGGAGTGTGAGAGGAAACCGGAGATCTCGCAGGAAACCTACATAGGTCGTAGGGAGAACGTACAAACTCTGTACAGACAAGCATTGTTATCATTACAGTGTTGTCATTCTTATCCACGATGCACCTTAACCCCATCGCGTCGATCAGTCTTCACGGAGGCCTCACGAGTCCCCGTGATCACAGACGTAGGCCTGGAAGAGGGACAGGCGGTCAACTCAGGCAGAACCCTCGACTGTCCGCTGCCGGGACCTGTGAGTGGCCATCTTGGACAGTGGCCATCTTGGCCAGGCCCTGGGGAAAACCGACAGGGAGGTCTCCCTTCCTCCCACAACTGAACAACCGATGGAACATAGAAACAGAAACATAGAAAATAGGTGCAGGAGTAGGCCATTCGGCCCTTCGAGCCTGCACCGCCATTCAATATGATCATGGTTGATCATCCAACTCAATATCCCGTACCTGCCTTCTCTCCATACCCCCTGATCCCTTTAGCCACAAGGGCCACATCTAACTCCCTCTTAAATATAATAATAATAATAATAATAATAATGCATTACATTTATATAGCGCTTTTCATATACTCAAAGACGCTTTACAGGGATTTAGAGAACATAGGGAAGTGAATAAATAGATAAATAAGTAAACGAACAGAGAAAGGAGACAGAAGGTGAGGTGACCTTCAGTGGTTGAAGGCAGTACTGAACAGGTGAGACTTCAGTGATGTTTTGAATGTGGTGAGTGTGGAGGAGTCTCTAACGGTTTGGGGTAGTGAGTTCCATAGGGTGGGAGCAGCGATGGAGAAAGCCCTGTCCCCCCAGGATCTGAGTTTGGTCCGGATGTGGGGGGACAGGAGATTGGCAGCAGCAGAGCGGAGGGTGCAGGTGGGAGTGTGCCTGTGGAGGAGGTCGGTCAGGTAGGATGGGGCCAGGTTATGGAGGGCTTTGTAGGTTATGAGGAGGATTTTGTACTGGATTCTCTGGGGGATGGGGAGCCAGTGGAGTTTGTAAAGGACGGGGGTGATATGGTCACGGATCGGGGTGTGGGTGAGTAGACGGGCAGCGGAGTTTTGAATGTATTGAAGTTTACTGATGATTTTTGAGGGTGCGCCATAGAGGAGGCTGTTGCAGTAGTCCAGACGGGAGGTGATGAAGGCGTGGATGAGGGTTTCTGCAGCTGTGGAGGAGAGGGATGGACGGAGACGGGCAATGTTTTTGAGGTGGAAGAAGGCTGTCTTTGTGATGTGTTTGATGTGTTTGTCGAAGGAGAGGGTTTGATCAAAGATGATTCCAAGATTCCGGATGTGAGGGGAGGTGGATACTGGGAGACTATCAATATTGAGGATGAAGTTTTGGGTGGATTTGGTGAGCGTTTTTGGACCAATGATGATGATTTCAGATTTGTTGCAGTTGAGTTTGAGGAACTTTGATTGAAGCCAAGATTTTATTTCAGAGATGCAGTTTGTCACTGTAGAGTGTGTGGTGGGGGAGATTGACTTGGTGGAGATGAGGTGCTGGATATCATCGGCGAAGCAGTGGAAGTTGAGACCATGACGGCGGATTAATTGACCAAGGGGGAACAGGTAGAGGATGAAGAGGAGGGGGCCAAGGACTGAGCCTTGGGGGACACCTTGGGGGAGGGGAGCGGTGGGGGATTTACAGTTGTTAATGGAGATGAACTGGTGCCTGTCAGAGAGGTAAGATTTGAACCAGGATAGGGCTGTGCTGGTGATGTTAAAGGAGGTTTCAAGTCGGGTGAGGAGAATGGAGTGATTTATGGTGTCAAAGGCGGCGCTGAGGTCAAGTAGGATGAGGATGTTGAGGTTGCCAGCATCGGAGGAGAGGAAAAGGTTGTTTGTGATTTTGAGGAGCACAGTTTCAGTACAGTGGTTGGAGCGGAATCCGGATTGGAAAGTTTCATACAGGTTATTGGTAGAGAGGTGGTATTTGAGTTGGGAAGCTACAGCACGTTCCAAAACTTTGGACAGAAAGGGTAGGTTGGAGATTGGTCTGAAGTTGTTTGGGGTGTCAGGGTTGAGACCAGGTTTTTTCAGAATGGGGGTGACAGCAACGATTTTGAGGGATGGCGGGACGATGCCAGTGGACAGGGAGGAGTTTATTGTTGCAGTGATAAGTGGAGAGAGCGCAGGAAGGCAGGCCTTGACAAACCTGGAGGGGATGGGGTCCAGAGAGCAGGTGGCAGTTTTTATTCCTGTGAAGAGGTCAGAGAGGTCGGTGGTGGAGACTGGGGAGAACTGAGGCAGGGGTTGACAGGATAAGGGGGGGCAGGTGGTTTGAGGGGGAGCAGGTGCGTTGGTGGTTAAGGTGCTGTAGATGTTGTCTATTTTGCTTTGGAAGAATGAAAGCCAATAATATAGCCAATGAACTGGCCTCAACTACCTTCTGTGGCAGAGAATTCCACAGATTCACCACTCTCTGTGTGAAAAATAACTTTCTCATCTCGGTCCTAAAGAATGACAAGAATTTTGTAAGTTTCTATAAGATCCCCCCTCAATCTTCTAAATTCCAGCAAGTACAAGCCGAGTCTATCCAGTCTTTCTTCATATGGAAGTCCTGCCATCCCAGGAATCAATCTGGTGAACCTTCTCTGTACTCCCTCTATGGCCAGAAGTCTTTCCTCAGATTAGGAGACCAAAACTGTACGCAATAAACCAGGTGTGGTCTCACCAATGCCCTGTACAACTGCAGCAGAACCTCCCTGCTCTTATACTCAAATCCCCTCGCTATGAATGACAACATACCATTCGCTTTCTTCACTGCCTGCTGCACCTGCATGCCTACTTTCAATGACTGGTGTACCACGACACCCAGGTCTCGTTGCATCTCCCCTTTTCCTAATCGGCCACCATTCAGATAATAGTCTGCTTTCCTGTTCTTGCCACCAAAGTGGAAACTCCATGAATCTGGAGGTGTGCGTTTTGACACTTCTGTAGCTCTTAATAATAATAATGCATTATATTTATATAGCGCTTTTCATATACTCAAAGACGTTTTACAGAGATTTAGAGAACATAGGGAAATGAATAAATAGATAAATAAGTAAATAAGTAAACGAACAGAGAAAGGAGACAGAAGGTGAGGTGACCTTCAGTGGTTGAAGGCAGTACTGAACAGGTGAGACTTCAGCGATGTTTTGAATGTGGTGAGTGTGGAGGAGTCTCTAACGGTTTGGGGTAGTGAGTTCCATAGGGTGGGAGCAGCGATGGAGAAAGCCCTGTCCCCCCAGGATCTGAGTTTGGTCCGGATGTGGGGGGACAGGAGATTGGCAGCAGCAGAGCGGAGGGTGCAGGTGGGAGTGTGCCTGTGGAGGAGGTCGGTCAGGTAGGATGGGGCCAGGTTATGGAGGGCTTTGTAGGTTATGAGGAGGATTTTGTACTGGATTCTCTGGGGGATGGGGAGCCAGTGGAGTTTGTAAAGGACAGGGGTGATATGGTCACGGATCGGGGTGTGGGTGAGTAGACGGGCAGCGGAGTTTTGAATGTATTGAAGTTTACTGATGATTTTTGAGGGTGCGCCATAGAGGAGGCTGTTGCAGTAGTCCAGACGGGAGGTGATGAAGGCGTGGATGAGGGTTTCTGCAGCTGTGGAGGAGAGGGATGGACGGTGACGGGCAATGTTTTTGAGGTGGAAGAAGGCTGTCTTTGTGATGTGTTTGATGTGTTTGTCGAAGGAGAGGGTTTGATCAAAGATGATTCCAAGATTCCGGATGTGAGGGGATGTGGATACTGGGAGACCATCAATGTTGAGGATGAAGTTTTGGGTGGATTTGGTGAGCGTTTTTGGACCAATGATGATGATTTCAGATTTGTTGCAATTGAGTTGCAATTGCCTAATGGGTGAGGGTAGAAGAGGGAGTGGTCAGAGTGCGACTCGTCCTTGATTATGCCTGACCCACTGAGTTATCCAGCTTTTTGTGTCTAGTCCCTCTGATTGCCTTGTGGTCTTTTGCAGCGACGCACTGAAGGAGTCTTTATTGGTGAAGCTCAGCCAACTTCAGTGCCACTTCACGTGGGGCCCACAGATGGTCGACGCCGACCTAGATGACGTGAAGCAGAAGTTGCAGGATTCGATTATCATCGGCGGGAATCGCCAAGGCGTGCCGCACAACCAGCTGGCTTACGTCAACTACCTGCAGGGCAACCACGAAGAAGCCTTCCGTGACTTAGAGGAGGCGGAGAGGAATCTGAGGGAGATCCACGGGGATGGACTTGAGAGGAGGAGCATCGTCACCCATGGCAACCGGGCCTGGTTGCATTACCACATGGGGGAACTCAGCGAGGCCCAGTCCTACCTCGACAAGCTGGAGGTGACGTGTGGCCCCCTCACCCAGGGCCCGCACGTCACGGCAATGCTGCCCGAGGTGTGGGGGGAGAAGGGGTGGTCTTTGCTGAGCTCCGGCTCTCAGTGCTGCGAGGAGGCGAAGGAATGTTTCGCCAGGGCTCTGGAGGAAGATCCCGACAATGTGGAGTGGGCCATGGGCTACGCCACCGCTCTGTACCGTCTGGAATCGATTTCCGGGATCCACGAAAACCCAGAAGAGAGTCAGTCGGTGAGACAGCTGGATCCGGGTGAATCTGTGGCCAGGGTGATGCTGGCCCTCAGGCTCCAAGAATTCCAGCAAACGGTGGAAGCGAATGAACTGGTTGAAGAAGCGTTGCGGTCAACCCCAGATTCTCCATTTATGCTCCGCTATGCAGCAAAATTTTATAGAATAGAGCATGATGTTGATAAAGCGATAGCGCTGTTGAAGCAAGCCTTAGAATTCACTCCGCACTCTGTCTTTTTGCACCATCAAATGGGTGTCTGTTACAGGGAAAAGCTAACGGCTCTGCATAGAAATCCAGGCATTGGAGACCCTGACGTGAAGGCTGAGTTGATCCGTCATTGCATGCTCCATTTTGGAACGGCATTTCAACTGAAACCTTCGTATATATTTGCACAGCTGGATTTTGCCAGGATCTGCTCAATGAATGGTGAACTAGACAAGGCAGAGGAGATGTACCACAACCTCCAGAGATTAGAGAATGTTACTCCAGATAAAAAGCAGGCAATAGAGTTACAGCTTGGATTATATGAACTGCATCACACCAAATCTGAATCCAAAGCCATCCACCATTTTATGGAATGTCTTAAAATCCAGTGCCGCACAAAACATAGGAACATTTGTAACACTAACTTGGAGAGGATTGCAACAAGGCAAATTAACAAAAACCCGCACGACAGCAGAGCCTTCGGTATCCTGGGGTTTCTTCACCAGCAAGCCGGGGAGAATTCTGAAGCTGTTGAATGCTTTGAAAAGGCCTTGCAGATTAATCCTGGCAACGAAGAATATCGCAGCGCTCTTTGTGAATTGCGCTCTTTTACTTAGGCTGGAGATACCAGGACCAGCACGTAAGGGCGAGAAAGGTCCTTCCACAACCATTCCTCACTAGAACATAGAACATAACACAGTACCGCGCAGGAACAGGACCCTTCAGCCTACGGTGTCTGTGCAGAACACGATGCCAAGACCAAATCATATCTGCCTCCATTTGCTGCATGTTCATCGGCCCATCCAAAAGTCTCTCAAATGCCACAATCGTGCCTCAACCCCCACCCACGGCCTCAAGTTCCGGGCACCCACCACCCTCTGTGCAAAAAAACATGCCCCGCACATCTCCTGCAGCTAATACCCCCTGGTCCAGGCACCTCCTCTGCACCCTTTCCAAAGCCTCTGCATCCTTTCTGCAATGGGGCGACCTGAACTGCATGTGATACTCCAAATTCACTCCAAATAACCAAAGTTCTATAAAGCTGCATCATGACTCCCTGACTCTTATACTCAATGCTTGGACCATGAAGGCAAGCATTGTACACGGTGACAGACACAAACAGCTGGAGTGACTCAGCGGGTCAGGCAGCATCGCCGGAGGAAAGGAATAGTTGACATTTCGGGTAAAGACCCTTCTTCAGACTGGAAACGTCACCTATTCCTTCTCTCCAGAGATGCTGCCTGACCCGCTGAGTCACCCCAGCTTTTTGTGTCTATCCGCGGTGTCAACCAGCATCTGCAGTTTCCTTCCCAAGCTTACCGTACGCCTTCTTTACCACTCGATCTACTTGTGCGGCCCCTGTCAGGTAGTTGTGGAGTTGGATGCCATGATTATTACAGGGTCTGACCAAGCTTGTGTGCGGTGCGTTAATGTTCGTGTCTCCACTTGAATTCAAGTGACATTGAAATGTCAATTCAAATGTCAACAACCAAAAGTCTGTGGCCTCCTTTTGCTCTGGTATTTTATTTCATTCTTCACATGTTTTCACTTTGGAAGTAAGAATAGAAAGGCAGATTATTATCTGAATGGTGTCAAGTTAGGAGGAGGGGGAGTTCAACGAGATCTGGGTGTCCTAGTGCATCAGTCAATGAAAGGAAGCATGCAGGTTCAGCAGGCAGTGAAGAAAGCCAATGGAATGTTGGCCTTCGTAACAAGAGGAGTTGAGTATAGGAGCAAAGAGGTCCTTCTACAGTTGTACCGGGCCCTGGTGAGACCGCACCTGGAGTACTGTGTGCAGTTTTGGTCTCCAAATTTGAGGAAGGATATTCTTGCTATGGAGGGCGTGCAGCGTAGGTTCACTAGATTAATTCCCGGAATGGCGGGACTGTCGTATGTTGAAAGGCTGGAGCGATTGGGCTTGTATACACTGGAATTTAGAAGGATGAGGGGGGATCTTATTGAAACATATAAGATAATTAGGGGATTGGACACATTAGAGGCAGATAACATGTTCCCAATGTTGGGGGAGTCCAGAACAAGGGGCCACAGTTTGAGAATAAGGGGTAGGCCATTTAGAACGGAGATGAGGAAGAACTTTTTCAGTCAGAGGGTGGTGAAGGTGTGGAATTGTCTGCCTCAGAAGGCAGTGGAGGCCAGTTCGTTGGATGCTTTCAAGAGAGAGCTGGATAGAGCTCTTAAGGATAGCGGAGTGAGGGGGTATGGGGAGAAGGCAGGAACGGGGTACTGATTGATAGTGATCAGCCATGATCGCATTGAATGGCGGTGCTGGCTCGAAGGGCTGAATGGCCTACTCCTGCACCTATTGTCTATTGTCTATTGTCTATTGTCTAAACTATAGCCATTTATTCTTAATGTTAGAATGTTTTATGTTTTGTTCTTAATAACTTACTGTATGTTATGTTGTCACTTGCGAGCAAAGCACCAAGGCAAATTCCTTGTGTGTGCGCTTACTTGGCCAATAAAATGTATTCAAATTTCAAATTCAAATTTGGTTGATGATCTTCTGCAGGTTTGGTGCCCGCTGCTCTGACTGATCTACAGTGATCCCCATCCCAACAAACCTTCACATTCAACCAGAGGTGGATCAGAGCTGCGTTGTGGAGGACATGACGCCATTTCACGTGCGTTTGACGCGATGGTCAGAATAAAGGCACCAGCAGTGATTTCCCAGCCCGTTACTCAATGGACACAAAATTCACCTGGAAGTTAATTGCTTGTCCACTCAATTTTGAGGTAAAAGTATTAGGATTCGGTTTATTATTGTCACGTGTACCAAGGTACACTGAAAAGCTTTGCTTTGCTTGCTATCTAAACAGATCAGAAAATATTATACGTAAGTACAGCCGTTAAACTCAAGCACAATAGATAGAGCAAAGGGGAGAACAGTTCAGTTTAGTTCATGGTCACATGTACCGAGGTACCGTGAAATGCTTTTGTCACGTGCTAACCAGTCAGTGGAAAGACAATACATGATTACAATTGAGCTGCCCACAGTGTAAGAAATGCTGCTGCAGGAGTCGAGATTGTAATATGTGATTGTAGATCTGTTTCTGTGGCTAGCATGCAAATAATCGCCTGGGTTGGACGCCATCTTTCTACACAAAGTGTAAAGTACAGAGTGCAGAACTATAAAAGAGGGGGTGAGAACTAATTGTTGTACAGGAAGCACCACAGATGAGGTGCCATTTGATTTAGTTTACTGGATACAATGCCTGCATTGTATCCAAAGTTCCAACATATGCAATTTTTTACAAGTTTGTTTAATGCTTTTTGATCATCGAGGCAACTTTTCTGATCAATATTTTTAGTTTAGTTTAGAGATACAGTGCAGAAACTGGTCCTTCGGCCCACCAAGTCTGAGCTGACCAGCGGTCCCCGCACACTAACGGTATCTACACACACTGGGGACTATTTACAATTATACCAAGACAATTGACCTACAAACCTGTACGTCTTTGGGGTGCGGGAGGAGACCAGAGCACCCAGAGAAAACTTGAGCGGTCGCGTGGAGAACATACAAACTCTGTACAGCCGGGATCTAACCCGGGTCTCTGGCGCTGTAAGGCAGCAACTCTACTGCTGCACCACTTTTTTTGATCAATATTGTTTAACATGCTGTAATATCAGAGCTGGAGCATTAAAATAATAAATAAAGCACTAATAAAATGCAACAATTTTGGTCCATCATTCCTCGTCAATGCTAAAGACTAAGTCGTTTTCTTGGTCCACACTACGGTGAACAGTATCAGCTCAAAAACATTCAATTCTAAAGTCTAAAACCTGCACTCCAGCCTTTAGCGCTGATAATAATGTTTGCCCCACTTCAATGGTTCTTTATTGTCACGTGTACCGAGGTACAGTGAAATTCTATTTCTGCATGCACTTCAGCAAAGTATTACTATATATAAGCCCAATCCTGGATTAAGTACAAATTGTACAGAAATAGTCCACTGAGACCACATACAAGAGACGCCAGGCTTTGGCTCAATTTTCAAAGTCCAAGTTGCTTTCAGTGCAGCAGAGATTGGGAGGGAGAAACAGTGAGATTGGTGGGAGTCTGTGTGGCACAGGAGAGGGGGGGGGGGGGGGGGTGAAAAAAGTGGTGTAGGTTACGGCGGCGGTTCATAGAGTTGCCTAAAGTTGGACAAGTCATTATTCGTACCAGTGGTAAATTTCGTTTGGTTCGGTTTAGAGATACAGCACAGAAACAGGCCCTTCGGCCCACCGAGTCCACGTGGAGAAGCGATCTCAACGCTCCAACACTATCCTGCACACACTAGGGACAATTTACATTTTTACTGAAGCCAATTAACCTACAAACCTGTACGTCTTTGGAGTGTGGGGGGAAACTGGAGGAAACCCACGGGGAGAATGTACAAACTCCGCACAGGCAGCACCCGTGGTCAGGATCGAACCTGGGTCATGCGCTGTGAGGCAGCAACTCTACCGCTGCGCCACTGTGCTGCCCCCCCATGATTGAATGACGTAGTAGACTTGATGGGCCAAATGGCCTAATTCTGCTCCTAGAACTCATGTAGATGGTCGCCTAGTCTTCGCTTGGTCTCGCCAATATACAGGAGCCTACATTGGGAACACCAGATGCAATAGGTTTCACACACTGCAGACTTACAAGTTTGTAGGTTAATTGGCTTCTGTAAAGTTGTAAATTGTCCCCTAGTGTGAAGCAGGGGGTGAGGATGGGGCCTTATGTTTAGAGGCGCAGCGTGGAAACAGGCCATCGGCCCACGGAGACCACTGATCACCCCGTAAACTCGTTCTATGTCATCCCACTTTCGCGTCCTACATACTTGGGGAAATTTACAGAAGCCAATTAACCTGCAAAACCCTCTCATTGTTGGAATGTGCGATTGAACGGGGAGCCCGGAGGAAACCCACGCAGGTCACGGGGAGAATGTGCAAACTCCACGCTGACCTTACCCATAGTCAGGGTCGAACCCGGGTCTCTGAAGCTGCAAGGCATCAGCTCTACCCGCTGTGCCACCCTAGAATACCTCCCGTCAACCTCGTGACTCGTGGGGAAGGCTGTCAAAGTAAACAGGAGGATAGAGGCCAGCTCCAGATATGGTCAGAGGAATGGCAGACGGAGGATAATCTGAGCAAGTGTGAGATGTTGCACTTTGGGGAGGTTGAATGTAAAGTGGGGGAAATATTAGTGGCATTTAATGGCAAGACCCTGAACAGCATCGACAGACAGAGGGATCTTGTGATCCAAGCCCACAACTCCCTGAAGGTGGCGACACAAGTAGATAGAGTGGGAAATAAGGTATCTGGTATGCTTGCCTTCGTTGGTCTGGGCATTGAGTATGAGTCAGGAAGTCACAATGCAGCTTAATAGGATTTTGGTTTGGCCGCATTTGGAGTATTGCATGCAGTTCTGATCGCCCCGTTACAAAGGAGGATCTGGAGACTTTGGAAAAGGATGCAGTTGAGGTTTACCTGGATGATGCCTGGATTAGGGGTTATTAGCTACAGGCAATGGAAGGACAAGGATTGTGTGGATTAAGGTGATCATTTTCCAATGTTTTATAGATTCTGGATCCCACTTTTTAAGAAAGGAGGGAGGGAGAATAGCATAGAATGCCTTTATTGTCATTGTACGAACAGTAGAACAGTACAACAAAATTAAAAGTGCTACATCTGAAACAGTACGACAGTGCAAATCTTTCAAAAACAATCGCACAAACATAGGAACCAATACAATAAGTACCAATATCAATAAAAACCAAAAAAGCTAATAAATAATAAATGAGTTTTGCACCTAAGATGCTGTATATAAAAAAAGTGCAAAAAAGTGAAAGTTACATCAAGTCAAGTATTTCCATTCACAGTTCTTATGGCCCAGGGAAAGAAATTGTTTTTAAGTCGGTTTGTTCTGGTCCTTAGGCTCCTGTAGCGCCTCCTAGAGGGCACAAGAGCAAACAGTTTAGCAGGGAAAGCAGGGAATTATAGACCAGTTGGCCTGACATCGGTGGTGGGGAATTTGCTGGAGTCAATTATTAAAGATGTAATAGTGGTGCATTTGGATAGTAGTAAAAGGATCAGTCCGAGGCAGCATGGATTTACAAAGGGAAAATCTTGCTTGACTAATCTTCTGGAATCTTTTGAGGATGTAACAAGTAAAAAGGACAAGGGAGAGCCAGTGGATGCAGTGTATCTGGACTTTCAGAAAGCCTTTGATAAGGTCCCACACAGGAGATTAGCGGACAAATGACGTAGTAGACTTGATGGGCCAAATGGCCTAATTGGGGATAGGGTGTTGACATGGATAGAAATTGGTTGGCAGAAAGGAAACAAAGAGTAGGAATAAACGAGTCCTTTTCAGAATGGCAGGCAGTGGCGAGTGAAGTGTCGCAAGGCTCGGTGCTGGGACTGCAGCTATTTACAATATATATTAATGATTTAGATGAAGGAATTAAAAGTAACATTAGCAAATTTGCAGAAGACACAAAGCTGGGTGCCAGTGTGAACTGTGAAGAGGATGCTATGAGGATGCAGGTAGACTTGGACAGGTTGAGTGAGTGGGCAGATGCATGGCAGATGCAGTATAGTGTGGATAACTGTGAGTATATGTGGATAACTGTGAGGTTATCCACTGGTGGCAAGAACAAGAAGGCAGATTATTATCTGAATGGTGTCAGATTAGGAAAGGGGAAATGCAACGAGACCTGGGTGTCCTTGTACATCAGTCACTGAAAGTAAGCATACAGGTAAGGCAGGCAGTGAAGAAAGCTAATGGCATGTTGGCCTTCATAATGAGAGGATTTAAGTAGAGGAGCAAAGAAGTCCTTCTGTAGTTGTACAGGGCCCTGGTGAGACCACACCTGGAGTATTGTGTGCAGTTTTCGTCTCCTAATTTGAGGACGGACATCCGTGCTGTTGAGGGAGTGCAGCGTAGGTTCACAAGGTTAATTCCCGGGATGGCGGGACTGTCATATGATGAAAGAATGGAATGACTGGGCTTGTATTCACTGGAATTTAGAAGGATTAGAGGGGATCTTATAGAAACATATAAAATTATTAAGGGATTGGACACGCTAGATGCAGGAAACATGTTCCCGATGTTGGGGAAGTTCAGAACCAGGGGCCACAGTTTAAGAATAAGGGGTAGGCCATTTAGAACTTAGATGAGGAGAAACTTTTCCACCCAGAGAGTAGTGAATTGTGGGAATCTCTGCCTTAGAAGGTAGTGGAGGCCGATGCACTGGATGCATTCAAAAGAGAGTTTAATAGAGTTCTAGGGGCTAGCGGAATCAAGGGATATGGGGAGAAGGCAGGAACAGGGTACTGATTATGGATGATCAGCTATGATCACATTGAATGGTAGTGCTAGCTTAAGGGGCCGAATGGCCTACTCCTGCACCTATTTTCTATGTATCTACTGTACACATCCATGTGCAGGCAGAAAAGAGTTGGTCTTGATATCATGTTCGGCACAGACATTGTGGGTATGATGAGCGTTTGACCTCACTGGGCCTCTACTTGCTGGAGTTTAGAAGGATGAGGGGGGGACCTCATTGAAACTTACCGAATAGTGAGAGGCCTGGATAGCGTGGATGTGGAGAGGATGATTCCACTAGTGGGAGAGTCTAGGAACAGAGGTTAGAATAAAAGGACGCACCTTTAGAAAGATGAGGAGGAATTTCTTTAGCCAGAGGGTAGTGAATGTGTGGGATTCATTGCCACAGACGGCTGTGGAGGCTGTCATTTTGTATTTTTAAGGCGGAGATTGGCAGATTCTTGATTAGTACAGGTGTCAGGGATTCACAAGTTCACAGGTTACAGGAGTAGAATTAGGCCATTCGGCCCATCCAGTCCACTCCGCCATTCAATAATGGCTGATCTCTGCCTCCTAATCCCATTTTCCTGCCTTGTCTGCATAACCCTTGACGCCCGTTCTAATTGAGAATCTGCCTTGAAAATATCCACTGACTTGGCCTCCACAGCCCTCAATGTGGCGATGAGTTCCACAGATTCACCGCCTTCTGACTAAAGAAGTTCCTCCTCACCTCCGTTCAAAACGAGGGTGATGTGGAGAAGGCAGGACCCAGCGACCTTCACAGCCAGGCTGGGCTGCTGTCACCACCCTTGGCCCACATCTGCACTCCAGCCAACCGCGGGCCGCGACCATAAACTCCGCCGATCCTCACGTCTCCCACAGCCATCGGCAGGTTGGGGTCGCCAACTCACCCGCATTCCAGGCCGTTCCAGACTGACAGTCCAAAGATAGTTCTCGACCTGAAACATCGCCCATCCCTGTTCCAGGGAGGAAAACTTTTTCACCCTGAGAGTTGTGAATCTGTGGAATTCTCTGCCACAGAAGGCAGTGGAGGCCAATTCACTGGATGTTTTCAAGAGAGTTAGGTATAGCTCTGAGGGCTAACGGAATCAAGGGATATGGGGAAAATGCAGCATCAGGGTACTGATTTTGGATGATCAGCCATGATGATAGTGAATGGCGGTGCTGACTCGAAGGGCTGAATGGCCTACTCCAGCAACTATTTTCTATGTTTCTAGTAGAGCTGCTGCTTTGGGGTTCGTTGATCAAGGGGAGGCGTGAGCAGGGAAGACTGTGAACTAAATTGGGAAGAGCTACAAGAAAATTGCAGCTTTGCAACAGGAGACGGAGCGCACGGACCAGACGTGGCCCACAGCATTCCTGTCCCCTCCATTCCTTGACATCATTATCATTATTATTATTATTATTAATCCTGATCTTAACTCTTGAGACGTGATTGTAATTTGCAGGTGTAAGGATTAAAAATTGCAGTGAATGTTTGCCCTCACTTGTCTGTAAATTGAACATCACTGGTTTTGGATTTGACCCAAGGTTTTTCATTTTCACAACCAATTTGCATTTACACAGGGGAAAGGTAAGACTTAATTGTTTCAGTTTCCAGTTTCAGTTTCATTTCCACATTCAGGGGATGACCTATCCGGAATCAGTCCACCCAGTGGACCATAAAAACACCGCACGCTGCCTCTGGTCCACACAGAAGGAAGACGGAATCCTGAACAGCAGCATGAGGTAAGGGACATCTTCACTTTACACAGTGATACCGGAGATCAGGACCTTCTCAGGCACTGACACTGACATTAGGTGGATGAGTATAGAAGCTTCGTTTTTAGTCTTTCGAGATACAGCACGGAGACTGCTCACCAAGTCCGCACTGACCTGCGATCCCCGCACATTAACACCATCCTACACACACTAGGGACAAATTACAATTATACCAAACCAATTAACCTACAAACCTGTTCGTCTTTGGGGTGTGGGGGAAGGAAACCGAAGATCTCGGAGGAATCCCAAGCAGGTCACGGCGAGAATGTACAGACAAGCACCCGTAGTCAGGATCGAACCAGGGTCTCTGGTGCTGTAAGGCAATAGCTCTATTGCTGCACCACCGCACCACCCGTTAGCAGTTGATAGGTCATGTTGCAATGAGATAAGACATCGGTTCGGCCACATTTAGAGTATTATGTTCAATTTGGGGCACCATGTTATAAGAAAGATGTTGTCAAGCTGGAAAGGGTGCAGAGAAGATCTAGGAGGATGTTGCCAGGACTTGAGGGTCTGAGCTGTTGGGAGAGGTTGAGCAGGCTGGGACTTTATCCCTTGGAGTGCAGGCGGATGAGGGGTGATTTTAGAGAGATGTATGAAATCATGAGGAATATATAGGATTAATAGGATCTTTTACCCAGAGTAGGTGAATCAAGAACCAGAGGGCATAGGTGTAAGGTGAGGGGGGAATTTAATAGGGACCTGAGGGACAACTTTTTTTACAGAAAGGGTGGTGGGTGCATGGGCGAGCGGCCGGAGGAGGTAGATGAAGCAGGTACTATCGTGACGTTTATAAAACAGGTGGACAGGTTTAGAGGGTTTACTAGACCAAGAGGACCCGTTGGGCCCAAACCGCTCCCGCATTGGTGCAGCACCCGCTCCTCCCCCACTCCCCGCCCCTCACTCACCCCCTCCCATCCCCCCTCCTCCCAAGGGTTGCCACTCCTGCATTGGTGCAGCACCCTCTCTCCCCCAGTCTCCCCTCACCCTCGTACTCCGCTCCTCCCTTACCCCCCTCCTCTTCCCCCCCCCCCAGGATTGCCTCTCCTGCATTGGTGCAGCAACCTCTCCCCTCCTCCTCCCCCTCCCCACCCCTTCCCCCCGCTCCTCTTCCCCCCTCCCTCCCCCCTAGGATTGCCTCTCCTGCATTGGTGCAACACCCTCTCCTCCCTCACTCCCTCTGTCCCTCACTCTCCCCCCTAGGGTTGCCTCTCCTGCATTGGTGTAGCACCCACTCCCCCCCTTTCCGTCTCCTCCTCCCTCCCCTCACCCTGCCCCCAAATGTTGCCTCTGCATTGGTCTCCTCCCTCCCTTTCCTTATCTCCCCCCATCCCTCTCTCCTCGTCCCCCTCCCCTGGTCCCTCCCTCTCCCCCCTAGGGTTACCTCTCCTGCATTGGTGCAGCATCCTCCCTCCCCCCTCTACCGTTTTGGCTGTAGTTCCCCGGCGGCCATCTTACGTAAGTATAGGCGCGGATCCGGTGGCCATCTTACGTAAGTATCGGATCCAACTGGCCCTGACTGCGCATGCGCAGTTTTCTTAAACTTTAAAATGTGAATAACTTTAAAAATATAACACCGATTTCAATTAAATTTCTTCCATTAGCACCAAAAGGGACGATGGTGAGTAAGGTGGGCCAAAAATTGTTGCGCTATTGTGTACCGTTTTGGCTGTAGTTCAGGAACAAACAAACAAACAAACAAAAGTTTTAGTATATAGATAGATGTGGAAAGGCAGGAGAATGGCACTGAGGGGGAAAGATAGATCAGACATGAGTAGATTTGATGGGCCAAATTGCCTAATTCTGCACTATGATCTATGATCGTACGATTAATTCTAGATTAGTTTAGTTTAGAGATACAGCGGGGAAACAGGCCCGCGTACACTCGCACTATCCTACACAACCCAGGGACAATTTACAATTTTTACCGATGCGAAATCAAACTAAAAACCTGTATGTCTTTGGAGTATGGGTGGGGAAACCGGAGCACCCAATGAAAAAATCACGGGGAGAACGTACAGACAAGCACCAAATCTCCTGAGGGATGATCTAAGTGACGGACGAACGGAAACTGAACCTTAATGACAAGGTGGGGTAGTGATCACGGGTGCATATGTGGTTAATCTCTGGTTAAAGCACATCGGGAGCTCTGGTGTGAGTTCTGGTCACCGTGCCTCAGACAGGACGTGGGTCAGAGGGTGTGGTCACAGTAAGCAGTAACGTGTGATGAAAGATTATGTAACTGGACTGATATTGGGTTGAGTGCAGGAGTTGAAGGAAGACCCTCCTCACCTCTCCCCTGACTCTCCTGTCTGAAGAAGGGTCTCGCTCCGAAACATAGAAACATGGAAAATAGGTGCAGGGGTAGGCCATTCGGCCCTTCGAGCCAGCACCACCATTCAATATGATCACAGCTGATCATCCAAAATCATTACCCTGTTCCCGCTGTTTCCTCATATCCCTTGATTCCGTTAGCCCTAAGAGCTAAATCTAACTCTCTCTTGAAAACATCCACTGCATTGGCCTCCACTGCCTTCTGTGGCAGAGAATTCCACAGATTCACAACTGTGTGTGGAAAAGTTTTTCCTCATCTCAGTCCTAAATGGCGTCCCCCTTATTCTTCAACTGTAACCCCTGGTTCTGGACTCCCCCAATATGGGGAACATTTTTCCTGCATCTAGTCTGTCCAATCCTTTAAGAATTTTACATGTTTCTATAAGATCCCCTCTCAATCTTCTAAATTCCAGCGAATACAAGCCCAGTTGACTCATTCTTTAATCATATGTCAGTCCCGCCATCCCGAGAATTAATCTGGTGAACCTACGCTGCACTCCCTCAATAGCAAGAATGTCCTTCCTCAAATCAGGAGACCAAAATTGCACACAATACTCCACGTGGGGCCTCCAACAGGCCAACATACCATTTGCTTTCTTCACTGCCTGCTGTGCCTGATGTACAAGGACACCCAGGTCTCGTTGCAACTCACTTCTCCGAATCTGACATTCAGATAAAAGACACAAAATGCTGGTGTAACTCAGCTGGACAGGCAGCATCTCTGGAGAAAAGGAATGGGTGACGTTTCAGATCAAGACCCTTCTTCAGACTGATGTCAGGGGAGTGGGCAGGGCAGAGATAGAATGTAGTCGTAGACAGTAAGACTGATGGGAGAACTGGGAAGGGGATGGAGAGCGAGGGAAAGCAAAGGCTATTTGAAGATCATACCGCTGGGGTGTAAGCTACCAAAGTGAAATACGAGGTGCTGTTCCTCCAATTTGTGCTGGGCCTCACTCTGACAATGAAGGATGCCCAGGACAGAAAGGTCAGATTGGGAAGGGGAAGGGGAGTTAAAGTGCTGAGCAATCGGGAAATCAGGTAGGTTAAGGCGGACTGAGCGGAGGTGTTCAGCGAAACGATCGCCAAGCCTGTGCTTGGTCTCGCCGATGTACAGGAGTCAACATCTGGAACAGCGGATACAGTAGCTGAGGTTGGAGGAGGTGCAGGTGAACCTCTGCCTCACATGAAAAGACTTGTTTGGGTCCTTGGATGGAGTCGAGGGGGGAGGTAAAGGGACAAGTGTTGCATCTCTTGCGGATGCTGGGGAAAGTACCTGGGGAGGGGGTGGTTTGGGTGGGAAGGGACGAGAGGACCAGGGAGTTGGGATGGGAGATGGGAAGATGTCGCTAGTAGTGGGATCCCCGTCTCGCCGATCTACAGAGGTTGATAGGTCTCGCTGATGTTTGCCTTCTTGTTCTTGCCACCAAAGTGGATAACCTCACATTTATCCACATTATACTGCATCTGCCCACTCACCTAATCTATCCGTCATCCTGCAAACTCATAGCATCCTCATCGCAGCTCACACTACCACCCAGCTTTGTGCCATCCGCAAACTTGGAGATGTTACATTTAGTTCCCTCCTCTAAATCGTTAATATATGTAAATAATTGGGGTCCCAGCACCGAGCCTTGCAGCACCCCACTGGTCACTGCCTGCTATTCAGAAAAGGACCCGTTAATTCCTGCACTTTGCTTCCTGTCCGCCAACCAGTTCTCTATCCATGTCAATGTCAATCAAGGGGTTGACAAACTGGGAATATGGAGATGGAGTTAAAGGGGAAGCAAATACAGGAGAAATTGCAAAGGTCTCTCGAATGAATGGGGAGGGAAGTTCTAGAAGGGATAAGAGAGTAAGGTCAGGGCCAATTGTGAGTGGTGTGAGAGGGGAGGTGAATACGGAAATTAAAGTGTTGTATTTAAATGCGAGAAGTATAAGAAATAAAGTGGATGAGCTTGAGGCTCAGTTAGACATTGGCAAGTATGATGTTGTGGGAATCACTGAGACATGGCTACAAGAGGACCAGGGCTGGGAACTGAATATTCAGGGGTACACAACATATAGAAAAAACAGACAGGTGGGCAGAGGGGGTGGGGTCGTTCTGTTGGTGAGGAATGATATTCATTCCCTTGCAAGGGGTGACATAGAATCACGAGATGTAGAATCAGTATGGGTAGAAATGAGGAACTGTAAGGGTAAAAAGACCCTAATGGGAGTTATCTACAGGCCCCCAAACAGTAGCCTCGACATAGGGTGCAAGTTGAATGAGGAGCTAAAATTGGCATGTCGCAAATGTAATGCTACGGTGGTTATGGGAGATTTCAACATGCAGGTAGACTGGGAAAATCAGGTTGGTAATGGACCCCAGGAAAGAGAGTTTGTGGAGTGTCTCTGAGATGGATTCTTAGAACAGCTTGTACTGGAGCCTACTAGGGAGAAGGCAATTCTGGATTTAGTGTTGTGTAATGAACCTGATCTGATAAGGGGACTCGAGGTAAAAGAGCCATTCGGATGCAGTGATCACAATATGATAAGTTTTACTCTACAAATTGAGAGGGAGAAGGGAAAATCGGAAGTGTCAGTTTTACAGTATAGCAAAGGGGATGACAGAGGCATGAGGCAGGAGCTGGCCAGAATTGACTGGAAGGAGGCCCTAGCAGGGAAGACGGTGGAACAGCAATGGCAGGTATTCCTGGGAATAAAGCAGAAGTTGCAGGATCAATTTATCCCAAAGAGGAGGAAAGATTCCAAGGGGAGTAAGAGGCACCCGTGGCTGACAAGGGAAGTCAAGGACAGCATAAAAATAAAAGAGAAGATGTACAACAAAGCAAAGAAGAATGGGAAGCCAGAGGATTGGGACTCTTTTAAAGAGCAACAGAAGATGACTAAGAAGGCAATACGGGGAGAAAAGATGAGGTACGAGGGTAAACTAGCCAATAATATAAAGGAGGATAGTAAAAGCTTTTTTAGGGATGTAAAGAGGAAAAAAATAGTCAAGGCAAATGTGGGTCCCTTGAAGACAGAAGCGGGGGAATTTATTATGGGGAACAAGGAAATGGCAGACGAGTTGAACCGATACTTTGGATCTGTCTTCACTAAGGAAGATACAAGCAATCTCCCAGATGTTCTAGTGGCCAGAGATCCTAGGGTGACGGAGGAACTGAAGGAAATCCACATTAGGCAGGAAATGGTGTTGGGTAGACTGATGGGACTGAAGGCTGATAAATCCCCAGGGCCTGATGGTCTGCATCCCAGAGTACTTAAGGAGGTGGCGTTAGAAATTGTGGACGCATTGGTGAGCATTTTCCAATGTTCTATAGATTCAGGATCAGTTCCTGTGGATTGGAGGGTAGCTAATGTTGTCCCACTTTTTAAGAAAGGAGGGAGAGAGAAAACGGGAAATTAGTTAGTCTGACATCAGTGGTGGGGAAGATGCTGGAGTCAATTATAAAAGATGAAATTGCGGAGCATTAGGATAGTAGTAACAGGATTGTTCCGAGTCAGCATGGATTTACGAAGGGGAAATTATGCTTGACTAATCTTCTGGAATTCTTTGAGGATGTAACTAGGAAAATTGACAGGAGAGAGCCGGTGGATGTGGTGTACCTTGACTTTCAGAAAGCCTTTGACAAGGTTCCACATAGGAGATTAGTGGGCAAAATTAGAGCACATGGTATTGGAGGTAGGGTACTGACATGGATAGAAAATTGGTTGACAGACAGAAAGCAAAGAGTGGGGATAAATGGGTCCCTTTCAGAATGTCAGGCAGTAACTAGTGGGGTACCGCAAGGCTCGGTGCTGGGACCGCAGCTATTTACAATATACATTAATGACTTGGATGAAGGGATTAAAAGTACCATTAGCAAATTTGCAGATGATACAAAGCTGGGTGGTAGTGTGAACTGTGAGGAAGATGCTATGAGGTTGCAGGGTGACTTGGACAGGTTGTGTGAGTGGGCGGATGCATGGCAGATGCAGTTTAATGTGGATAAGTGTGAGGTTATCCACTTTAGTGGTAAGAATAGGAAGGCAGAGTACTAACTGAATGGTTTTATTCACAAAATGCTGGAGTAACTCAGCAGGTCAGGCAGCATCTCGGGAGAGAAGGAATGGGTGACGTTTCGGGTCGAGACCCTTCTTCAGACTGATGTCGGGGGTGGGACAAAGGAAGGATATAGGTGGAGACAGGAAGATAGAGGGAGATCTGGGAAGGAGGAGGGGAAGGGAGGGACAGAGGAGCTATCTGAAGTTGGAGAAGTCAACGTTCATACCACCGGGCCGCAAACTGCCCAGGCGAAATATGAGGTGCTGCTCCTCCAATTTCCGGCGGGCCTCACTATGGCACTGGAGGAGGCCCATGACAGAGAGGTCAGACTGGGAATGGGAGGGGGAGTTGAAGTGCTGGGCCACCGGGAGATCAGTGGCGTTAATGCGGACCGAGCGCAGGTGTTCAGCGAAGCGATCGCCGAGCCTGCGCTTGGTTTCGCCGATATAGATGAGTTGACATCTAGAGCAGCGGATGCAATAGATGAGGTTGGAGGAGGTGCAGGTGAACCTCTGTCTCACCTGGAAAGAATGTTTGGGTCCTTTGATGGAGTTGAGGGGGGAGGTAAAGGGACAGGTGTTGCATCTCGTGCGGTTGCAAGGGAAAGTGCCCGGGGTTAGGGTGGTTTGGGTAGGAAGGGACGAGTGGACCAGGGAGTTGCGGAGGGAACGGTCTCTGCGGAATGCAGAGAGGGGAGGGGATGGGAAGATATGGCCAGTGGTGGGGTCCTGTTGTAGGTGACGGAAATGTTGGTGGATGATATGTTGGATCCGCTGGCTGGTGGGGTGGAAGGTGAGAACGAGGGGGATCCTGTCCTTGTTGCGAGTGGGGGGATGGGGAGCAAGAGCGGAGCTGCGGGATGTAGAAGAGACTCTAGTGAGAGCCTCATCTATAATGGAGGAGGGGAAGCCCCGTTTTCTGAAAAACGAGGACATCTCGGAAGCCCTAGTCTGGAACACCTCATCCCGGGCACAGATGCGGCGTAGACGGAGGAATTGGGAGTAGGGGATAGACTTTTTGCAGGGGACCGGGTGGGAAGAAGTGTAGTCCAGATAGCTGTGCGAGTCGGTGGGCTTGTAATAAATGTCCGTCACTAATTTTTCTCCTGTGATGGAGATGGTGAGGTCCAGAAACGGGAGGGAGATGTCAGAGATAGTCCAGGTATATTTAAGGGTAGGATGGAAATTGGAGGTGAAGTGTATAAAGTCAGTGAGTTCTGCATGGGTGCAAGAGGTAGCACCAATGCAGTCGTCGATGTAGCGGAGGTAGAGTTCGGGGATGGGGCCAGTGTACGTCTGGAACAGGGATTGTTCGACGTACCCGACAAAGAGGCAGGCGTAGCTAGGGCCCATGCGAGTGCCCATAGCTACGCCTCTGGTTTGGAGGAAGTGGGAGGAGTCAAAGGAGAAGTTGTTGAGGGTAAGAACCAGCTCTGCTAGGCGGAGGAGAGTGTTGGTCGATGGGGATTGGCTGGTTCTACGGTCGAGGAAGAAACGGAGGGCTTCGAGACCATCCTTGTGGGGGATGGAAGTGTAGAGTGACTGGACATCCATGGTGAAAATGAGGGAGTGGGGGCCTGGGAACCGGAAGTTATCCAGGAGATGGAGAGCGTGTGAGGTGTCTTGGACGTAGGTGGGGAGGGATTTGACCAGGGGGGATAGGATGGAGTCGAGGTAGGTAGAGATAAGTTCGGTGGGGCATGAGCAGGCAGAGACAATGGGTCTGCCGGGACAATTGTGTTTGTGGATTTTGGGTAGGAGGTAGAATCGGGCCGTGCGGGGCTGGGGAACTATGAGATTGGAGGCACTGAGGGGTAGTTCGCCGGAGTTGGTGAGGTCGGTGATGGTGCTGCTGATGAAGGTCTGGTGTTCATCGGTGGGGTCATGGTCCAGGGATAGGTAGGAAGAGGTGTCTGATAGTTGTCGTCTGGCCTCGGTGCGGTAGAGGTCAGCACGCCAGACTACCACATTGAAAACAAGAGGAGTTGAGTATAGGAGCAAAGAGGTCCTTCTGCAGTTGTACAAGGCCCAAGTGAGACCACACCTGGAGTACTGTGTGCAGTTTTGGTCTCCAAATTTGAGGAAGGATATTCTTGCAATTGAGGGCCTGCAGCTTAGGTTTACTAGGTTAATTCCCGGAATGGCGGGACTATCATATATTGAAAGACTGGAGCGACTAGGCTCGTATACACTGGAATTTAGAAGGATGAGAGGAGATCTTATCGAAACGTATAAGATTATTAAGGGGTTGGACACGTTAGAGGCAGGAAAAATGTTCCCAATGTTGGGGGAGTCCAGAACAAGGGGCCACAGTTTAAGAATAAAGGGTGGGCCATTTAGAACTGAGATGAGGAAAAACTTTTTCAGTCAGAGTTATGAATCTGTGGAATTCTCTGCCTCAGAAGGCAGTGGAGGCCAATTCTCTGAATGCATTCAAGAGAGAGCTAGATAGAGCTCTTAAGGATAGCTGAGTCAGTGGGTATAGGGAGAAAGCAGGAACGGGGTACTGATTGAGAATGATCAGCCATGATCACATTGAATGGCGGTGCTGGCTCGAAGGGCCGAATGGCTTCCTCCTGCACCTATTGTCTATTGTCTAATACCATACTCCCAATGCCATGTGCTCTAATTTTGCCCACTGATCTCTTGTGTGGGACCTTGTCAAAGGCTTTTTGAAAGTCCAGATATACCACATCCACTGCCCCTCCCATTATCCATTCTACCTGTTACATCCTCAAGATTAGTCGAGCATGATTTCAGCTTCATCAATCCATGCTGACTTTGACCGATCCTGTTACTGCTAACCAAATGTGCTGCTATAACATATTTAATAATCGACTTCAGCATCTTCTCCACTCCCGATGTAAGGTTAACTGGTCTATAATTCCCTGTTTTCTTTCTCCCTCCTTTCTTAAAAAGTGGGGTTACATTGGTTAACCTCCAGTCCACAAGAACTGACCCAGTTGAGAGAACATTGGAAAATGATCACCAATGCATCCACGATTTCTAGGGCCCCTCCTTGAGTACTCTGGGATGTAGACCATTAGGCCCTGAGGATTTATCTACTTTTAGTTTACCTTTATTCAGGTTCAGGACCCTAGACTCTGAATCACTCTCCATCCTAATGCAGAATTCCACCATATTATGGTCACTGTTGCCCAAGGGGCTTTGCACAACAAGATCGCTACTAATCCTTCCTCATTACACAGTACCCAGTCTAGGATGGCCTGCCCTCTAGTCGGTTCCTCGACAGATTGGTTCAGAAAACCATCCCGTGTACACTCCAGGAAATCCTCCTCCTCAGTGCTGCTACCAATTCGGTTGGCCCAATCTATATGTAGATTAAAGTCACCCATGATGACTACTGTACCATTGTTACCGTATCCCTAATTTCCTACTTGATGCTATGCCCAACCTCTCTACTGCTGTTTGGTGGTCTGTATACAACTCCAACGTGTTTTCTGCCCTTGGCTATTTCGCAGTTCTACCCATACAGATTCTGCAGCATCCAAGCTAATGTCTCTCCTTGCTATTAGACAATAGACAATAGACAATAGGTGCAGGAGTAGGCCATTCAGCCCTTCGAGCCAGCACCGCCATTCAATGCGATCATGGCTGATCACTCTCAATCAGTACCCCGTTCCTGCCTTCTCCCCATACCCCCTAACTCCGCTATCCTTAAGAGCTCTATCCAGCTCTCTCTTGAAAGCATCCAACGAACTGGCCTCCACTGCCTTCTGAGGCAGAGAATTCCACACCTTCACCACCCTCTGACTGAAAAAGTTCTTCCTCATCTCCGTTCTAAATGGCCTACCCCTTATTCTTAAACTGTGGCCCCTTGTTCTGGACTCCCCCAACATTGGGAACATGTTATCTGCCTCTAATGTGTCCAATCCCCTATTTATCTTATATGTTTCAATAAGATCCCCCCTCATCCTTCTAAATTCCAGTGTATACAAGCCCAATCGCTCCAGCCTTTCAACATACGACAGTCCCGCCATTCCGGGAATTAACCTAGTGAACCTACGCTGCACGCCCTCCATAGCAAGAATATCCTTCCTCAAATTTGGAGACCAAAACTGCACACAGTATTCCAGGTGTGCTTTAACCAACACTACCACCCCACCTCCTCTTCCTTTACTGTCTATATTGAATACCCTGCATGTTTAGCTCCCAGCCTTGGTCACCCTGTCTCCGTAATTCCAACTCCATCATATTCCTTAACTACTAACTGCGCAGTCAATACATCCACCTTATTTCGAATGCTCCTCGCATTAAGGCACAAAGCTTTCAGGTTTGTTTTTCTTTTCTCCCTTCTACATTTTTGTTCTGCCCTCATTTTACGGCCCTCCGTCTCCCTGCATTGGGTCCCATCCCCCTGCCCTGTTAGTCTAAACGTGACCTTTCCTACACTCTCTTTCTCGTTAGCAGCACGCATGAACGAACACGTTGTTGACCACCCCCCCCGACGATTTAGTTTAAACCCACCCGTGTAGCACTAGCAAACCTGCCTGTTCCCGTGTGGCAGAAGGTACAGAAGCTTGAAAGCGCACACTGCCAGACTCAGGAACAGCTTTTCCCCCCCTCTGTTATCAGGCTTCTGAGCGGCCCTTCCGTAAGCTTAACGTCCATCAGACTTTGGAGATACAGTGCGGAAACAGACCATTCAGCCCATCAAGTTCCCTACAACAAACTCACCGGTTCCTTAGTTTAGTTTATTGTTACGTGTACCGAGGTACAGTGAGAAGCTTTTGTCTCGTGCTAACCAATCAGCAGAAAGACCACACACGATTACATTTGAGCCGTTTACAGTGTATAAAGGGAATGACGTTTAGTGCGAGGTAAAGCCAGCAAAGTCCGATCAAGGGACAGTCCGAGGGTCACCACACGAGGTAGGTGGTCGTTCTCAACTGCTCTCTGGTTGTGCTAGGATGATTCAGTTGCCTGATGACAGCTGGGAAGAAGCTGCCCCTGAATCTGGAGGTGTGCGTTATCCCGGTCTTCGGGGTCGAGCAGGAGACGAGCCTCGGACGGCTCCGGAAGGGTTCCCTGTTTCACGGCGGCAGAGCCAGGCATGATGGCGGGGCAAGGCCGCAGATCACTGGGAGCTTACAATGTTAATGTATAGATCAGTTTAGAGATACAGCGTGGAAACAGGCCCTTCGGCCCACCGGCTCCGCGCCAACCAGCGATCCCCGCACATTTACACCATTCTACACACACTTGGGACAACATACAATTATACCAAGCCTGGTGCGCAGTGGTAGAGTTGCTGCCTTACAGTGCTTGCAGCGCCGGAGACCCGGGTTCGATCCTGACTACGGGTGCTGTCTGCACAGAGTGTGTACGTTCTCTTCGTGATCCTTGTGGGTTTTCTATGAGTTCTTCGGTTTCCTCCCACACTCCAAAGACGTACAGGTATGTAGGTTAATTGGCTTGGTGCATATATAAATTGTCCCTAGTGTGTGTAGGATAGTGTTAGTGTGCGGGGATTGCTGATTGTTGCAGACTCGGTGGGCCGTAGGGCCTGTTTCCACGCCGTACCTCCAAACTAAACTAAACTATCGGTCTACAATTTCGTTACAGTGTTGTCATTCTTATCCACGATGCACGTTACACCCCCTCGCGTCGAACAGCCTTCACGGAGGTCTCACGAGTCCCCGTGATCACAGACGTAGGCCTGGAAGAGGGGCAAGCGGTCAACTCAGGCAGAACCCTCGACTGTCCGCTGCCGGGACCTGTCAGTGGCCATCTGGGTTGGCGGCCATCTTGGACAGTGGCCATCTTGGCCAGGCCCAGGGGCAAACCGACAGGGAGGTCTCCCTTCCTCCCACCACTGAACAACCGACGGAACATAGAAACTGAAACATAGAAAATAGGCCGTAATGGCAGGAGTAGGCCATTTGGCCCTTCGAGCCTGCACCGCCATTCAATATGATCATGGCTGATCATCCAACTCAGTATCCTGTACCTGCCATCTCTCCATACCCCCTGACCCCTTTAGCCACAAGGGCCACATCTAACTCCCTCTTAAATATAGTCAATGCAGAGAATTCCAGATTCACCACTCTCTGTGTGAAAAAAACCTTTCTCATCGGTCCTAAAAGACTTCCCCCTCATCCTTAAACTGTGACCCCTTGTTCAGGACTTCCCCAACATCGGGAACAATCTTCCTGCATCTAGCCTGTCCAACCCCTTAAGAATTTTGTAAGTTTCTATAAGATCCCCCCTCAATCTTCTAAATTCCAGCGAGTACAAGCCGAGTCTATCCAGTCTTTCTTCATATGAAAGTCCTGCCATCCCAGAAATCAATCTGGTGAACCTTCTCTGTACTCCCTCTATGGCAAGAATGTATTTCCTCAGATTAGGAGACCAAAACTGCACGCAATACTCCAGGTGTGGTCTCACCAATGTCCTGTACAACTGCAGAAGAACCTCCCTACTCCTATACTCAAATCCCCTCGCTATGAATGCCAACATACCATTCGCTTTCTTCACTGCCTGCTGCACCTGCATGCCTACTTTCAATGACTGGTGTACCACGACACCCATGTCTCGTTGCATCTCCCCTTCTCCTAATCGGCCACCATTCGGGTAATAGTCTGCTTTCCTGTTCTTGCCACCAAAGTGGATAACCTCACATTTATCCACATTATACTGCATCTGCCATCCATTTGCCCACTCACCTAACCTATCCAAGTCACGTTGCAGCCTCCTAGCATCCTCCTCACAGGTAACACTGCCCCCCAGCTTCGTGTCATCCGCAAACTTGGAGAACCTCCGTCTTCCGTACCGGGCAACCTGATCAGGAGCGTGGGGCTGAAATGCAACTAAAAATTGAGGAGCAGCCCCTTCAAGCTGATTTTGCTCTGTGCTATTCAGTCAGCGGAATGACTACACATGATTACAATCAAGCTGTCCACAGTGCACAGATCCAGGATAAAGGGAGTAACGTTTAGTGCTAGGTAAAGTCTGATAAATGATAGATTGATGAGGTAGCTGGGAGTCATTACCACTCTCTAGTTGGTGATAGGATGGTTCACTTGCTTGTTAACAGCTGGGAAGAAACTCCATGAATCTGGAGGTGTGCTTTTTGACACTTCTGTAGCTCGTGCCTAATGAGTGAGGGGAAAAGAGGGAGTGGCCAGAGTGTGACTCGTCCTTGATTATGCCTGACCCAGATTTATCCAGCTTTTTGTGTCTAGTCCCTCTGATTGCCTTGTGATCTCTTGCAGCGACGCACTGAAGGAGTCCTTATTGGTAAAGCTCGGCCAGCTTCAGTGCCACTTCACGTGGGGCCCACAGATGGTCGACGTCGACCTGGACGACATGAAGCAGAAGTTGCAGGATTCGATTATCATCGGCGGGAATCGCCAAGGCGTGCCGCACAACCAGCTGGCTTACGTCAACTACCTGCAGGGCAACCACAAAGAAGCCCTCCGTGACTTAGAGGAGGCAGAGAAGCGTCTGAGGGAGATCCACGGGGATGGACTTGAGAGGAGCATCGTCACCCATGGCAACCGGGCCTGGTTGCATTACCACATGGGGGAACTCAGCGAGGCCCAGTCCTACCTCGACAAGCTGGAGGTGACGTGTGGCCCCATCACCCAGGGCCCGCACGTCACGGCAATGCTGCCCGAGGTGTGGGGGGAGAAGGGGTGGTCTTTGCTGAGCTCCCGCTCTCAGTGCTGTGAGGAGGCGAAGGAATGTTTCGCCAGGGCTCTGGAGGAAGATCCCGACAACGTGGAGTGGTCCATGGGCTACGCCACCGCTCTGTACCGTCTGAAATCGATTTCCGGGATCCCTGAAAACCCGGAAGAGAGTCAGTCGGTGAGACAGCTGAGACGGGTGCTGGAGCTGGATCCGGGTGAATCTGTGGCCAGGGTGATGCTGGCCCTCAGGCTCCAAGAGTTCCAGCAAAAGGTGGAAGCGAATGAACTGGTTGAAGAAGCATTGCGGACAACCCCAGATTCTCCATTTATGCTCCGCTATGCAGCCAAGTTTTACAGAATAGAGCATGATGTTGATAAAGCGATAGGGCTGTTGAAGAAAGCCTTAGAATTCACTCCGCACTCTGTCTTTTTGCACCATCAAATGGGTATCTGTTACAGGGAAAAGCTATTTCCTCTGCTTAAATATCCAGGCTTTGGAGACCCTGACGTGAAGGCTGAGTTGATCCGTCATTGCAAGCTCCATTTTGGAACGGCATTTCAACTGAAGCCTTCTTATATATTTGCACAGCTGGATTTTGCCGGGATCTGCTCAATGAATGGTGAACTAGACAAGGCAGCGGAGATGTACCACAACCTCCAGAGATTAGAGAATGTTACTCCAGATAAAAAGCAGGCAATAGAGTTACAGCTTGGATTATATGAACTGCATCACACCAAATCTGAATCCAACGCCATCCACCATTTTATGGAAGGCCTCAAAATCCAGCACCGCACAAAATATTGGAAAATTTGTTACACTAACTTGGAGAGGATTGCAAGAAGGCAAATTAACAATAACCCGCACAACAGCAGAGCCTTCGGTTTACTGGGGTTTCTTCACCAGCAAGCCGGGGAGAATTCTGAAGCTGTTGAATGCTTTGAAAAGGCCTTGCAGATTAATCCTGGCAACGAAGAATATCGCAGCGCTCTTTGTGAATTGCGCGGTTCTACTTAGGCTGGAGATACCAGGACCAGCAGGTAAGGGCGAGAAAGGTCCTTCCACAACCATTCCTCACTAGAACATAGAACATAACACAGTACCGCGCAGGAACAGGTCCTTCGGCCCACGGTGTCTGTGCAGAACACGATGCCAAGACCAAATCCTATCTGCCTCCATTTGCTGCATGTCCATCGGCCAATCTAAAAGTCTCTCAAATGCCACAATCGTGCCTCAACCACCACCTACGGCAGCAAGTTCCGGGCACCCACTGCCCTCTGTGCAAAAATACATGCCCCGCACATCTCCTGCAGCTAATACCCCCTGGTCCAGGCACCTCCTCTGCACCCTTTCCAAAGCCTCTGCATCCTTTCTGCAATGGGGTGACCTGAACTGCATGTGATACTCCAAATTAACTCCAAATAACCAAAGTCCTATAAAGCTGCATCATGACTCCGACTCTTATACTCAATGCTTGGACCATGAAGGCAAGCATTGTACACAGTGACAGACACAAACAGCTGGAGTGACTCAGCGGGTCAGGCAGCATCGCCGGAGGAAAGGAATCGTTGACATTTCGGGTAAAGACCTTTCTTCAGACTGGAAACGTCACCTATTCCTTCTCTCCAGAGATGCTGCCTGACCCGCTGAGTCACCCCAGCTTTTTGTGTCTATCCGCGGTGTCAACCAGCATCTGCAGTTTCCTTCCCAAGCTTACCGTACGCCTTCTTTACCACTCGATCTACTTGTGCGTTAATGTTTATGTCTCCACTTGAATTCAAGTGTCATTGAAATGTCAATTCAAATGTCAACAACCAAAAGTTTGTGTCCTCCTTTTGCTCTGGTATTTTATTTCATTCTTCACATGTTTAAACTAGAGCCATTTATTCTTAATGTTGTAATGTTTTATGTTTTGTTCTTAATAACTTACTGTATGTTATGTTGTCACTTGCGAGCAAAGCACCAAGGCAAATTCCTTGTGTGTGCGTGCTTACTTGGCCAATAAAATTTATTCAAATTTCAAATTCAAATTTGGTTGATAATCTTCTGCAAGTTTGGTGCCCACTGCTCTGACTGATCTACAGTGATCCTATCCCAACAAACCTTCACATTCAACCAGAGGTGGATCAGAGCTGCGTTGAGGAGGACATGACGCCATTTCACGTGCGTCTGACACGATGGTCAGAATAAAGGCATGAGCAGTGATTTCCCAGCCAATGGACACAAAATTCATCTGGACGTTAATTGTTTTTCCACCAAATTATGAGGTAAAAGGATTAGGATTTGGTTTATTATTGTCACGTGTACCAAGGTACACTGAAAAGCTTTGCTTTGCTTGCTATCCAAACAGATCAGAAAATATTATGCATAAGTACAGCCGTTAAACTCAAGCACAATAGATAGAGCAAAGGGGAGAACAGTTCAGTTTAGTTCATGGTCACGTGTACCGAGGTACCGTGAAATGCTTTTGTCGCGTGCTAACCAGTCAGCGGAAAGACAATACATGATTACAATCGAGCTGCCCACAGTGTAAGAAATGCTGCTGCAGGAGTAGAGATTGTAATATGTGATTGTAGATCTGCTTCTGTGGCTAGCATGCAAATAATCGCCTGGGTTGGATGCCATCTTTCTGCACAAAGTGTAAAGTACAGAGTACAGAACTATAAAAGAGGGGGTGAGAACTAATTGTTGTACAGGAAGCACCACAGATGAGGTGCCATTTGATTTAGTTTGTTGGATACAATGCCTGCATTTAAGAGTTCCAACATATGCAATTTTAAAAAAGTTTGTTTAATGCTTTATGATCACCGGGGCACCTTTTCTGATCAATATTTTTAGTTTAGTTTAGAGATAGTGCAGAAACTGGTCCTTCGGCCCACCAAGTCTGAGCTGACCAGCGGTCCCCGCACACTAACGGTATCTACACACACTGGGGACTATTTACAATTATACCAAGACAATTGACCTACAAACCTGTACGTCTTTGGGGTGCGGGAGGAGACCAGAGCACCCGGAGAAAACTTGAGCGGTCGCGGGGAGAACATACAAACTCTGTACAGCCGGGATCTAACCCGGGTCTCTGGCGCTGTAAGGCAGCAACTCTACTGCTGCACCACTTTTTTTGATCAATATTGTTTAACATGCTGTAATATCGGAGCTGGAGCATTAAAATAATAAATAAAGCGCTAATATCATTCCGCATCAATGCTGAAGACTAAATCGTTTTCTTGGTCCACACTACGGTGAACAGTATCAGTTCAAAAAACTTTCAATTCTAAAGTCTAAAACCTGCACTCCAGCCTTTAGCGCCGATAATAATGTTTGCCCCACTTCAATGGTTCTTTATTGTCACGTGTAGCGAGGTACAGTGAAATTCTATTTCTGCATGCACTTCAGCAAAGTATTACTATATATAATTTTTCTATTTCTGCATGCAGTTGAGCAAAGTATTACTATATATAAATAGGGACGGCGTTCCCCTAGTTTTCAATTTCCAGCTCGGGTTTAATGAGTACTGCAGAAAGATTCGAGTCGTTTATCACTTTATTCAACTCATACGAAAACGATTTAACTGCCACAGTAGTTAGCAGGTAATAGTTATACAATGTGTCATCAATACATCGATCCACATTCCTCAGTAAATGTAATTGTGGTTTGACCATGTATTAATGACCGCGTTCTTTAATAAAATTCAAGGGAGAATTTCCTTAAACTCACTGTCAGGGGCTCCAGTCTCAGGTAAAAGTCGCTGAAACTGAACAGGAAGACTCTGACAATCCGACTCGGGCATTGAGGGACGAGCCGACTTTGAGTTATTCATTCTTTGTAAATGAAACCTTTATCTATAACTACCTTGTTGGAGAAAAACGTGAAGTGAACAGGAAAAACCGTTGCTCTCTCCACGCGCCGACCGTCAACCGTCAACAACAGCCGTTAGCGGCTGCCCGAGGCGCGCGCGCGCGCGCACATCCCGCCGACGGCGGTTGCACGCGCATATCGCGGCTGCTGCCCGGGGCGCGCGTGCGCAAGACCTGCCTGCAATTTGCGCCAGCGCGCCTGCGCACTTCCCCGAGACACCATCACGCAGGTTCGGGTATATAAAGTATTACTGTATTACTATATATATATATATATATATATATATATAGTAATCCTGGATTAAGTACAAAGTCACTTAATAGTCCACTGAGACCACATACAAGAGTCGCCAGGCTTTAATAATAATAATAATGCATTACATTTGTATAGCGCTTTTCTAAACACTCAAAGACGCTTTACAAGGTTTACTAAAACATAGAAAAAAATTTAAATAAATAGATAAATAAGTAAACGAACAGATAAGGAAAAAGAAGGTGAGGTGACGGTCAGTGGTTGAAGGCAGTGCTGAACAGGTGAGACTTCAGTGATGTTTTGAATGTGGTGAGTGAGGAGGAGTCTCTGATGGTTTGAGGTAGTGAGTTCCAGAGTGTGGGAGCAGCGATGGAGAAAGCCCTGTCCCCCCAGGATCTGAGTTTGGTCCGGATGGGGGGGGGGGACAGGAGGTTAGCAGCAGCAGAGCGGAGGGTGCAGGTGGGAGGGAGTGTGCCTGTGGAGGAGGTCAGTCAGGTAGGATGGGGCCAGGTTATGGAGGGCTTTGTAGGTCATGAGGAGGATTTTGTACTGGATTCTCTGGGGGATGGGGAGCCAGTGGAGCTTGTAAAGGACGGGGGTGATATGGTCACGGATCGGGGAGTGGGTGAGTAGACGGGCAGCGGCGTTCTGGATGTATTGGAGTTTATTGATGATTTTTGAGGGTGAACCATAGAGGAGGCTGTTGCAGTAGTCCAGACGGGAGGTGATGAAGGCGTGGATGAGGGTTTCTGCAGCTGTGGAGGAGAGGGACGGACGGAGACGAGCGATGTTTTTGAGGTGGAAGAAGGCTGTCTTGGTGATGTGTTTGATGTGTTTGTCGAAGGAGAGGGTTTGATCAAAGATGATTCCAAGATTCCAGATGTGAGGGGAGGTGGATACTGGGAAACATTGGCTCCATTTTCAAAATCCAAGTTGGTTTCAGTGCAGCAGAGATTGGGAGGGAGAAACAGGGACATTGGTGGGAGTCTGTGTGGCACGGGGGGGGGGGGGGGGGAGGAGAGAGGGGGGGAGAGAGAGGGGGGAGAGAGAGGGGGGGAGAGAGGGGGGAGAGGGAGGGGGGGGGGGAGAGGGAGAGGGGAAGAAAGTGGTGGAGGTTGCGGCGGGGGTTCGTAGAGTTGCCTAAAGTTGGACAAGTCATTGTTCGTACCAGTGGTAAGTTTCGTTTGGTTCGGTTGAGAGCGTGGGTTTCCTCTGGGCTCCCCGTTCAATCCCACATTCCAACGACGAGAGGGTTTTGCAGGTTAATTGGCTTCTGTAAATTTCCAAGTGTGTAGGATGTGAAAGTGGGATGACATAGAACGAGTGTACGGGGTGATCGGTGGTCTCCGTGGGCTGATGGGCCTGTTTCCACGCTGCGCCTCTAAACGTAAGGCCCCATCCTCACCCCCTGCTTCCAACCAGAGATGACTCCCCTGGTCACCCTCAAACTCCTAGTAACCTTATGGAACATCATTGGCTTCGAACTAATTTTACCTTCCGGGGATAGATTTCATGGCTCCTTTTTTTACGCTAAATAATCTTCTCTTCCCTCTCTCTTCCTCAAACTGCTCACCTGACCGCTGTTGCCCATGACTTTAGACTTTAGAGATACAGTGCAGAAACAGGCCCTTCGGCCCATCGAGTCTGCGACGACCAGCTTTCCCCACACACTGGCACAATCCAAAACACACTAGGGGCAATTTACAACTTTACAGAAGCCAATTAACTCTGTCTGTCGTGTGGGAAACCTACTGCATCTGGAGTTCCCAATGTGGGCTCCCGTACATCGGTGAGACCAGGCGTAGACTCGGCGACCATCTGAAGATGGTCTGCCTGACAGCGCCAGAGACCCGGGTTCGATCCTGACCACGGGTGCTGTCTGTACGGAGTTTGTACGTTCTCCCCGTGACCTGCATGGGTTTTCTCTGGTTGCTCCGGTTTCCTCCCACGCTCCGAAGACATACAGTAGGTTAATTGGCTTCAGTAAAAATGTAAATAGTCCCTAATGCGTGCACAGGATAGTGTTGGTGTGCTGGGACCGCTTGTCAGCGTGAACTCGGTGGGCCGAAGGGCCTGTTTCCGCGCTGTATCTCTGAACTGAACAAAACTAAACCTACGCTGGGTCCGCCAAGGCTTACTAGATCTCCTGATTGCTAACTGTTTTAACTCCCATTCCCACTCTGGCCTTTCTGCCCTGGACCTCCTCCATTGCCAGAGTGAGACCACAAGCAAACTGGAGGAAGAGCACCTCACATTCCACTTGGGTAGCTGACAAACCAAATGGTACAAACAATGACTTGTCCAACTTTAGGCAACTCTATGAACCCCACCAAACCTCCACCACTTTCTTCCCCCCTCTCCTGGGCCACACAGACTCCCACCAATCTCCCTGTTTCTCCCTCCCAATCTCCGTTGCCACTGAAAGCAACTTGGACTTTGAAAATGGAGCCAAAGCCCGGTGACTCTTGTATGTGGTCTCAGTGGACTATTTCTGTACACTTTGTACTTAATCCAGGATTGGGCTTATATATAGTAATACTTTGCTGAAGTGCATGCAGAAATAGAATTTCACTGTACCTCGGTACACGTGACAATAAAGAACCATTGAAGTGGGGCAAACATTATTATTGGCGCTAAAGGCTGGAGTGCAGGTTTTAAACTTTAGAATTGAACGTTTTTGAGCTGATACTGTTCACCGTAGTGTGGACCAAGAAAACTACTAAAGGTCCTGTCTCACTTTGGCGATTTTTTTAGGCGATTGCCGGCGACCGTCAAAGTCGTAGCAGATTGCCGAAAAAAATAACCGTACGACATTGCCCACGACAATCCCCGCGCAAGCTAAGACAACCTACCACCTAGGCGACGGCAAGCTGATGAAAACCGGCAACTCAGTCTTCGCTACCTAGGACGTCCATTACGACAGGGACCACGGCAAGCAAGACAACCAACGAAAACCTGCACTTATGTGAAGGTGTCACAAGCACAACTCACACGTGAACAAACCGACAGCAAGGTCCGTCCAGTGAAATTTCTAGGTATATTTTGCATTTGTTTGAAGTGCCCGTTTAAAAAAAAAAAAAGATTTTTGCATGCAATTACCCATCTTTCATAGGAATATGTTGTTTTTGAATAAAGTTGATTTTGTTGATTTCTTTAAAAATAGCTGTCGGAACTTATTGAATTTCTAAGTACTTTTTCATGACCGGTCGCATTCAATTTGACCATTAAAATCAAACGCTGACACACGCGCTGCGCTATGAGAACTCTTTTCATTCATTCATTTAGATCAATGAGGCAAACACAGACACAGGCAATTCACGACGTTTATTAAAAGCCAAAGCTCACACATAGACAGACGCTACTAAAAAGATATACTGAGTTTTACTGCTGTGTTGTTTGTAGGGGAAATGCACTACATTTCCGTGAGGACAGCAAGGCCCGGCCAGCCCTTTTCACACGTCAATGCCGCCTCCGAGCATGACATCTGTGGTCTAAACCCGTCCACTGAAAAGCAATTGGGCGGAGTCCGCAATGCATGCAGTTTTACATCTTTCATAGGAAAAAATGTTGTTGAATAAAGTTGATCTTGGTGATTTAAAAAAAAACAGGAGTCGGAATTCATTGAAATTCTAAGTACTTCACCATGACATGTCATTCACAGAATCTAGTAGCATTCATTTTGACCATTAAAATCAAACGCTGACACACGCGCTGCGCTATGAGAACTCTTTTCATTCATTCATTTAGATTCTAAACTAAACTAAAAATATTGATCAGAAAAGGTGCCCCTATGATCATAAAGCATTAAACAAAAATTAAAAATATTGCGTATGATGGAACTCTTAAATGCAGGCATTGTATCCAGCAAACTAAATCAAATGGCACCTCATCTGTGGTGCTTCCTATACAACAATTAGTTATCACCCCCTCTTTTATAGTTTTGCACTCTGTATTTTACACTTTGTGTACAAAGATAGACAACAGGTGCAGGAGTCGGCCAATCGAGCCAGCACTGCCATCATGGCTGATCACCCACAATCAGTACCCCGTTCCTGCCATCTTCCCACACCCCCTGACTCAGCTATCACTAAGAGCTTTATCTAACTCTCTCTTGAAAGCATCCAGAGAATTGGCCTCCACTGCGTTCTGAGGCAGAGAAGTCCACAGATTTACAACTCTGAGTGAAAAGGTTTTTCCTCATCTCCGTTCTAAATGACCTACCCCTTATTCTTAAACTGTGGCCCCTGGTTCTGGACTCCCCCAACATTGGGAACGTGTTTCCTGCCACTAGCGTGTCCAATCCCTTAATAATCTTATATGTTTCAATAAGATCCCCTCTCATCCTTCTAAATTCCAGTGTATACAAGCCCCGATGGGGTTTAACCCAGGCGATTATTTGCATGCTAGCCACAGAAGCAGATCTACAATCACATGTTACGATCGCTACTCCTGCAGCAGCATCTCTCACACTGTGGACGGCTCGATTGTAATCATGTATTGTCTTTCTGCTGACTGGTTAGCTCGCAACTCAGCGAGTTGTGAATCTGTGGAATTCTGTGCCTCAGAAGGCAGTGGAGGCCAATTCTCTGAAAGCATTCAAGAGAGAGCTAGATAGAGCTCTTAAGGATAGTGGAGTCAGGGGGTATGGGGAGAAGGCAGGAACGGGGTACTGATTAAGAATGATCAGCCATGATCACATTGAATGGTGGTGCTGGCTCGAAGGGCCGAATGGCCTCCTCCTGCACCAATTGTCTATTGCAACAAAAGCATTTCACGGTACCTCGGTACACGTGACCATGAACTAAACTGAACTGATCTCCCCTTTGCTCTATCTATTGTGCTTGAGTTTAACAGCTGGACTTACGTATAGTATTTTCTAATCTGTTTGGATAGCAAGCAAATCAAAGCTTTTCAGTGTACCTTGGTACACGTGACAATAAGAAACTGAATCCTAATCCTTTTACCCCAAAATTTAGTGGACAAACAATTAACGTCCAGGTGAATTTTGTGTCCATTGAGTAACGGGCTGGGAAATCACTGCTGGTGCCTCTATTCTGACCATCGCGTCGGACGCACGTGAAATGGCGTCAAGCCCTCCACAACGCAGCTCTGATCCACCTCTGGTTGAATGTGAAGGTTTGTTGAGGGACGGGATCACTGTAGATCAGTCAGAGCAGCGGGCACCAAACCTGCAGAAGATCATCAACCAAATGTCAACTCAAGTGTCTCCATTAACGCACCGCACACAAGCTTGGTCAGACCCTGTAATAATCATGGCATCGAACTCCACAACTCCCTGACAGGGGCCGCACAAGCAGATCGAGTGGTAAAGAAGGCGTACGGTAAGCTTGGGAAGGAAACTGCAGATGCTGGTTGACACCGCGGATAGACACAAAAAGCTGGGGTGACTCAGTGGGTCAGGCAGCATCTCTGGAGAGAAGGAATAGGTGACGTTTCCAGTCTGAAGAAGGGTCTTTACCCGAAATGTCAACTATTCCTTTCCTCCGGCGATGCTGCCTGACCCGCTGAGTCACTCCAGCTGTTTGTGTCTGTCACCGTGTACAATGCTTCCCTTCATGGTCCAAACATTGAGTATAAGAGTCAGGGAGTCATGATGCAACTTTATAGGACTTTGATTATTTGGAGTTAATTTGGAGTATCACATGCAGTTCAAGTCGCCCCATTGCAGAAAGGAAGCAGAGGCTTTGGAAAGGGTGCAGAGGAGGTTCTGCACAGACACCGTGGGCCGAAGGGGCTGTTCCTGCGCGGTACTGTGTAATGTTCTATGTTCCAGTGAGGAATGGTTGTGGAAGGATCTTTCTCGCCCTTACCTGCTGGTCCTGGTATCTCCAGCCTAATTAGGACGGCGCAATTCACAAAGAGCACTGAGATATTCTTCGTTGCGAGGATTAATCTGCAAGGCCTTTTCAAAGCATTCAACAGCTTCAGAATTCTCCCCGGCTTGCTGGTGAAGAAACCCCAGGATACCGAAGGCTCTGCTGTTGTGCGGGTTCCAGTTAATTTGCCTTTTTGCAATCCTCTCCAATTCAGTGTAACAACGTTTCCAATATTTCCTGCGGCACTGGATTTTAAGGCCTTCCATAAAATGGTGGATGGCGTTGGATTCAGATTTGGTGTGATCCCGTTCATATAATCCAAGCTGTAACTCTATTGCCTGCTTTTTATCTGGAGTAACATTCTCTAATCTCTGGAGGTTGTGGTACATCTCCGCTGCCTTGTCTAGTTCACCATTCATTAAGCAGATCTCGGCAAAATCCAGCTGTGCAAATATAAACGAAGGCTTCAGTTTAAATGCCGTTCCAAAATGGAGCTTGCAATGACGGATCAACTCAGCCTTCTCGCTAGAGTCTCCACTGCCTCGATTTCTACGCAGAGCCATTAGCTTTTCCCTGTAACAGATACCCATTTGATGGTGCAAGAAGGCAGCGTCGGGAGTGAATTCTACGGCTTTCTTCAACAGCCCTATCGCTTTATCAACATCATTCTCTATTCTGTAAAACTTTGCTGCATAGCGGAGCATAAATGGAGAATCTGGGGTTGACCGCAACGCTTCTTCAACCAGTTCATTCGCTTCCACGTTTTGCTGGAACTCTTGGAGCCTGAGGGCCAGCATCACCCTGGCCACAGATTCACCCGGATCCAGCTCCAGCACCCGTCTCAGCTGTCTCACCAACTGACTCTCTTCCGGGTTTTCGTGGATCCCGGAAATCGATTCCAGACGGTACAGAGCGGTGGCGTAGCCCATGGCCCACTCCACGTTGTCGGGATCTTCCTCCAGAGCCCTGGTGAAACATTCCTTCGCCTCCTCATAGCACTGAGAGCCGGAGCTAAGCAAAGACCACCCCTTCTCCCCCCACACCTCGGGCAGCATTGCCGTGACGTGTGGGCCCTGGGTGATGGGGCCACACGTCACCTCCAGCTTGTCGAGGTAGGACTGGGCCTCGCTGAGTTGCCCCATGTCGTAATGCAACCAGGCCCGGTTGCCATGGGTGACGATGCTCCTCCTCTCAAGTCCATCCCCGTGGATCTCCCTCAGACGCCTCTCCGCCTCCTCTAAGTCACGGAGGGCTTCTTCGTGGTTGCCCTGCAGGTAGTTGACGTAAGCCAGCTGGTTGTGCGGCACGCCTTGGCGCTTCCCGCCGACGATAATCGAATCATGCAACCTCCGCTTCACGTCGTCTAGGTCGACGTCGTCCATCTCTAGGCCCCACGTGAAGTGGCACTGAAGCTGGCTGAGCTTCACCAATAAGGACTCCTTCAGTGCGTCGCTGCAAGAGACCACAAGGCAATCAGAGGGACTAGACACAAAAAGCTGGATAACTCAGTGGGTCAGGCATAATCAAGGACGAGTCGCACTCTGGCCACTCCCTCTTCTACCCTCACTCATTAGGCACGAGCTACAGAAGTGTCAAAACGCACACCTCCAGATTCATGGAGTTTCTTCCCAGCTGTTAACAAGCAATTGAACCATCCTATCACCAACTAGAGAGTGGTAATGACTCCCAGCTACCTCATCAGTCTATTATTTATCAGACTTTACCTTGCACTAAACGTTACGCCCTTTATCCTGGATCAGTGCACTGAGACCCGGGTTCGATCCTGACTACGGGTGCTTGTCTGTACATTCTCGCCGTGACCTGCGTGAGTTTCCTCCGAGATCTTCAGTTTCCTCCCCCAACACCCCAAAGACGTGCAGTTTTGTAGGTTAATTGGCTTGGTATCAATGTAAAATTGTCCCTAGTGTGTGCAGGATGGTGTTAATGTGCGGGGATCGCTGGTCGGGGCGGACTCGGTGAGCAGTCTCCGTGCTGTAACTCGAAAGACTAAAAACGAAGCTTCTATACTCATCCACCTAATGTCGGCGTTAGTGGGTGAGAAGGTCCTGATCTCCGGTATCACTGTGCAAAGTGAAGATGTCCCTTACCTCATGCTGCTGTTCAGGATTCCGTCTTCCTTCCAGGAACTGTGTGGACCAGAGGCAGCGTGCGATGTTTTTATAGTCCACTGGATGGGCCGAGTCCAGATAGGTCATCCCCTGAAAGGGGAAATGAAACTGAAACTAGAAACTGAAGCAATTGAGCCTTATCTTTCACCTGTGCAAATTGGTTTTGAAATTGATAAACCTTGGGTCAAATCCGAAACCAGTGATGTTCGATTGACAGACGAGTGAGGGCAAACATTCACTTCATTTCTTAATCCTTACACGTGCAAATTACAACCACATCTCAAGAGTTAAGATTAGGATTAATAATAATAATAATAATAATGACAATGATGTCTAGGATCCGAGGGCACAGACTCAGAATAAAAGGATGTATCTTTGGAAAGGAGTAGCGAAGGAATTTCTTTAGCCAGAGGGTGTTGAATCTGTGGAATTCATTGCCAAGGACAGCTGTGGAGGCCAAGCCAATGGATATTTTTAATGCAAAAGATTGACGGATTTTGATTCATACGGGTGTCAGAAGTTATGAAAGAAGGCAGGAGAATGGGGTTAGAAACATAGAAACATAGAAAATAGGTGCAGGAGCTAGCACTGCCATTCATTGTGATCATGGCTGATCATCTACAATCAGTAACCCGTGCCTACCTTCTCCCCATATCCCTTGTTTCCACTAGTCCCTAGAGCTCTATCTAACTCTCTTCTAAATTCATCCAGTGAATCGGTCTCCACTGCCTTCCGTGGCAGAGAATTGCATCAAATTCACAACTCTCTGGGTGAAAAAGTTTTTTCTCAACTCAGTTTTAAATGGCCTCCCCTTTATTCGTAGACTGTGGCCCCTAGTTCTGGACTCCCCCAACATTGGGAACATTTTTCCTGCATCTAGCTTGTCTAGTCTTTTTATAATTTTATGCGTCTCTATAAGATCCCCTCTCATCCTTCTAAACTCCAGTGAATACAGGACTAGTCTTTCCAATCTTTCCTCGTATGACAGTCCCTCCATCCCAGGGATTAACCTTGTGAACCTACGCTGCACTGCCTCAATAGCAAGGACGTCCTTCCTCAAATTAGGAGACCAAAACTGCACACAATACTCCAGATGTGGTCTCACCAGGGCCCCATACAACTGCAGAAGGACTTCTTTGCTCCTGTACTCAAATCCTCTTGTTATGAAGGCCAACAAGCCATTAGCTTTCTTCACTGCCTGCTGCACCTGCACGCTTACTTTCAGTGACTGGTGTACAAGGACACCAAGGTCTTGTTGCATTTCTCCTTTACGTAATGTGACACCATTGAGATAATAATCTGCCTCCTTATTTTTGCCGCCAAAGTGGATAACTTCACATTTATCTACATTATACTGCATCTGCCACGCATCTGCCCACTCACTCAACCTGTCCAGGTCACCCTGCAACCTCCTGACATCTTCTTCGCAGTTCACACTGCCACCCAGCTTTGGGTCATCAGCAAACTTGCTCGTGTTACTTCTAATTCCAAAATCCAAATCATTAATATATATTGTAAACACCGAGCCTTGCGGCACTCCACTCGCCACTGCCTGCCATTCTGAAAAGGACCCGTTTATTACTACTCTTTGCTTCCTGTCTGCCAACCAATTCTCTATCCATGTCAATACCCTACCCCCAATACCATGTGCCCTAATTTTGCTTACCAACTTCCCGTGTGGGACCTTATCAAAGGCTTCCTGAAAGTCTAGATAAACTACATCCACTGCCTCTCCTTCATCCCTTTTACTTGTCACATCCTCAAAAAATTCCAAAACATTAGTCAAGCAGGTTTTCCCCTTCATAAATCCATGCTGACTTGGACCAATTCTGTTACCGCTCTCTAAATGTGCCGTTATCACCTCTTTAATAATTGACTCCAGCATCTTCCCCACCACTGATGTCAGGCTAACTGGTCTGTAATTGACCGTTTTCTCTCTCGCTCCTTTCTTGAAAAGTGGGATAACATTAGCTACCCTCCAATCCACAGGAACTGATCCTGAATCTCCTTGAGACCATCTGGCCCTGGGGATTTATCAGCCTTCAGTTCCATCAGTCTACCCAATACTATTTCTCGCTGAATGCTAATTTCTTTCAGTTCATCTGTCTCCCCTGATCCTCTGTCCACCAATACACCTGGGAGATTGTTTGTGTCTTCCTTAGTGAAGACAGATCCGAAGTACCTGTTCAACTCATTTGCCATTTCCTTGTTACCCATAATAATTTCACCCCTTTCTGCCTTCAAGGGACCCACATTTGTCTTTACTAATCTTTTTCTCTTAACATACCTAAAGAAGCTTTTACTCTCCTTCTCTATATTCTTGGCCAGCTTCCCCTCGTACTTCATCTTTTCAGCCCGCATTGCCCTTTTTGCTATCTTCTGTTGTCCTTTTAAAGTTGCCCACTCCTCTGGCTTCCCACCACTTTTTGCTATCTTATACATCTTTTCTTTTAGTTTTTATTCCATCTCAAACCTCCCTTGTCAGCCACGGTTGCCTCTTACTCCCCTTAGAATTTTTCTTCCTCTTTGGAATGAAATGATCCTGCATCTTCTGGATTATGCCCAGAAATTCCTGCCATTGCTGTTCCACCATCATACCTGCTAGGATCCCTTTCCATTCAACCTTGGCCAGCTCCCCTCTCATGCCTTCATAGTCCCCTTTGCTTAACTGCAACACTGACATTCCTGGTTTAACCTTCTCCCTCTCAAATTGCAGATTAAAACTAATCATATTATGGTCACTACCTCCTTTACCTTGAGTTTCCTTATTAAATCTGGTTCATTGGACAACACTAAATCCAGAACTGCCTTCTCTCTGGTGGGCTCCAATACAAGCTGCTCTAATAATCCATCTCGGAGGCACTCTACAAACTCCCTTTCTTGGGGTCCAGAACCAACTTGATTTTCCCAGTCTACCTACATATTGAAATCCCCCATAACTACAGTGGCATTACCTTTGTTACATGCCAATCTTAACTCCCACTGCAACTTACACCCTCTATCCAGGCTACTGTTTGGGGGTCTGTAGATAACTCCCATTAGTGTCTTCTTACCTTTACAATTACTCAACTCTATCCACGGTGACTCTACATCGTCAGTCCCAAAGTCACCCCTCGCAAGGGACTGAATTGCATCCCTCACCAACAGAGCTACCCCACCTCCTCTGCCCACCTGCCTGTCCTTTCTATAGGACGTATAACCCTGAATATTCAGTTCCCAGTCCTGATCCTTCTGCAGCCACGTTTCTGTAATCCCCACAAAGTCATACCTACCAATCTCCAACTGAGCCTCAAGCTCATCCACTTTTATACTTATACTTCGCGCATTCATATATAGTACTTTTAATCCTTTGCTCATCACCGCTTCCACATCGATTCCTATTACACTTGGCCATTGTCTCCTATTGCTTCGTGAGCTTTCTGTCCCATTAATTCTGGGGTGTTTCTTACTTACTCCTATACTCTCTTTCCCTTTGTCTCCATCCTTGTCTATCTCATTTGAAACACCCATTGAGAGGGTTGAGAGGGAAAGACAGATCAACCACGATCGAATGGCAGAGTAACCTTGATGGGCCAAATGGCCTAATTCTGCTCTTCTAACATGAACATCAATTCATAGTCTGATCTCGCCCTGCACTCCTGTTTCTGCTTGTTTCCTGTTATACTTGAGATTAAAAGTACAAAAGTTTATCAGCCTTGAACACATTTAATGATTCAATTTCCACTCCTATCTGGTTTGTGTAGTTCCGACCATTCCTCTCGACAACATTTTAAATCGAAAGCTATGGCTCCTATTTATAAATACCGTCACGGAGTCCGACAGCACAGATCAGACCCTTCAGCCCCAACTCCTCGGTACGAACCAAGCTGCCGAAACAGGCTAGATCAGCGATTCCGTGAGAGGTCGCGAGGGGTTCTCAGAGAAATAGTGATAAATAGGCCAATCATATGTCAATGCATTTTGGAGTCATTTTTGTGTTTAATTTCATATTCGCAATTTTATTACACACGTACGGCATAGTCTTGGAAAATTCTTGGGTATTATAATAGTCTTCAACCTGTTATCTATATATATATTACTAGAACTCTCGGTTTGTTTGTGTGTGTACATGTGTTTACCAAGATGCCCGGGTTGAGGGTCGGGAGAGGTAGAAACATAGAAACATAGAAAATAGGTGCAGGGGTAGGCCATTCGGCCCTTCGAGCCTGCACCGCCATTCAATATGATCATGGCTGATCATCCAGCTCAGTAGCCTGTACCTGCCTTTTCTCCATACCCCCTGATCCCTTTAGCAAAAAGGGCCACATCTAACTCCCTCTTAAATATAGCCAATGAACTGGCCTCAACTACCTTCTGTGGCAGAGAATTCCACAGACTCACCACTCTCTGTGTGAAGAAATGTTTTCTCATCTCGGTCCTAAAAGACTTCCCCCTTATCCTTAAGCTGCGACCCCTGGTTCTGGACTCCCCCAACATCGGGAACAATCTTCCCGCATCTAGCCCCTCCAACCCCTTAAGAATTTTATATGTTTCTATAAGATCCCCCCTCAGTCTTCTAAATTCCAGCGAGTACAAGCCGAGTCTATCCAGCCTTTCCTCATATGAAAGTCCTGCCATCCCAGGGATGTGGGGGTAGTGGGGGTGGGGGGAGGGGGAGTGGGGGTGGGAGGGAGGGGGAGTGGGGGTGGAGGTGGAGTGGGGGTGGGGTGGAGGGGAGTGGGGGTGGCGGGTGGGGGGAGGGGAGTGGGCGTAGGGGGTGGAGGGAAGGGAGGGGGAAGTGGGGGTGGGGTAGACCAATACAGGAGTGGGTGAGTGGGGGGGGGGATAAGGGGAATTGAGTGGGGGAGGGTGCTAGACCAATACAGGAGAGGCTTTGGGTCCACGGCTCGCTCTGGCTGCAGCGCTGGCGCCATGGGGCCGAGGTGAGTGGCACCCTCTCCCCTTCCCTGTCCCCCCCTCTCTACGAGGAATGGGTCTATATGGCGCCAGTGTGAAACGGCCTTTAGTGGTCAATGGACTGGAGCTGTACGTGACGGATTTGTGTATCATCACCTGACTTACTCAAGTGCAGACACATGCATGGTCTCCATCGGTCCTGCCTGTGCTTCCTGGTGTGCAGGTACAGTCCCTCATTCACCCACGTATTGTATACACTGGAATTTAAATGGATGAGAGGAGATCTTATCGAAACGTATAAGATTATTAAGGGGATGGACACGTTAGAGGCAGGAAACATGTTTCCTCCCCCAACACCCCAAAGACGTGCAGTTTTGTAGGTTAATTGGCTTGGTATCAATGTAAAATTGTCCCTAGTGTGTGCAGGATGGTGTTAATGTGCGGGGATCGCAGGTCAGTGCGGACTCGGTGAGCAGTCTTCGTGCTGTAACTCGAAAGACTAAAAACGAAGCTTCTATACTCATCCACCTAATGTCGGCGTTAGTGGGTGAGAAGGTCCTGATCTCCGGTATCACTGTGCAAAGTGAAGATGTCCCTTACCTTATGCTGCTGTTCAGGATTCCGTATTCCTTCCAGGAACTGTGTGGACCAGAGGCAGCGTGCGATGTTTTTATAGTCCACTGGATGGGCCAAGTCCAGATAGGTCATCCCCTGAAAGGGGAAATGAAACTGAAACTAGAAACTGAAGCAATTGAGCCTTATCTTTCCCCTGTGCAAATTGGTTTTGAAATTGATAAACCTTGGGTCAAATCCGAAACCATTGATGTTCGATTGACAGACGAGTGAGGGCAAACATTCACTTCATTTCTTAATCCTTACACGTGCAAATTACAACCACATCTCAAGAGTTAAGATTAGGATTAATAATAATAATAATAATAATAATAATAATAATAATAATAATAATAATAATAATAATAATAATAATAATAATAATAATAATAATAATAATAATAATAATAATAATAATAATAATAATAATAATAATGACAATGATGTCTAGGATCCGAGGGCACAGACTCAGAATAAAAGGATGTATCTTTGGAAAGGAGTAGCGAAGGAATTTCTTTAGCCAGAGGGTGTTGAATCTGTGGAATTCATTGCCAAGGACAGCTGTGGAGGCCAAGCCAATGGATATTTTTAATGCAAAAGATTGACGGATTTTGATTCATACGGGTGTCAGAAGTTATGAAAGAAGGCAGGAGAATGGGGTTAGAAACATAGAAACATAGAAAATAGGTGCAGGAGCTAGCACTGCCATTAATTGTGATCATGGCTGATCATCTACAATCAGTAACCCGTGCCTACCTTCTCCCCATATCCCTTGTTTCCACTAGTCCCTAGAGCTCTATCTAACTCTCTTCTAAATTCATCCAGTGAATCGGCCTCCACTGCCTTCCGTGGCAGAGAATTGCATCAAATTCACAACTCTCTGGGTGAAAAAGTTTTTTCTCAACTCAGTTTTAAATGGCCTCCCCTTTATTCGTAGACTGTGGCCCCTAGTTCTGGACTCCCCCAACATTGGGAACATTTTTCCTGCATCTAGCTTGTCTAGTCTTTTTATAATTTTATGCGTCTCTATAAGATCCCCTCTCATCCTTCTAAACTCCAGTGAATACAGGACTAGTCTTTCCAATCTTTCCTCATATGACAGTCCCTCCATCCCAGGGATTAACCTTGTGAACCTATGCTGCACTGCCTCAATAGCAAGGACGTCCTTCCTCAAATTAGGAGACCAAAACTGCACACAATACTCCAGATGTGGTCTCACCAGGGCCCCATACAACTGCAGAAGGACTTCTTTGCTCCTGTACTCAAATCCTCTTGTTATGAAGGCCAACAAGCCATTAGCTTTCTTCACTGCCTGCTGCACCTGCACGCTTACTTTCAGTGACTGGTGTACAAGGACACCAAGGTCTTGTTGCATTTCCCCTTTACGTAATGTGACACCATTGAGATAATAATCTGCCTCCTTATTTTTGCCGCCAAAGTGGATAACTTCACATTTATCTACATTATACTGCATCTGCCACGCATCTGCCCACTCACTCAACCTGTCCAGGTCACCCTGCAACCTCCTGACATCTTCTTCGCAGTTCACACTGCCACCCAGCTTTGGGTCATCCGCAAACTTGCTCGTGTTACTTCTAATTCCAAAATCCAAATCATTAATATATATTGTAAACACCGAGCCTTGCGGCACTCCACTCGCCACTGCCTGCCATTCTGAAAAGGACACGTTTATTACTACTCTTTGCTTCCTGTCTGCCAACCAATTCTCTATCCATGTCAATACCCTACCCCCAATACCATGTGCCCTAATTTTGCTTACCAACTTCCCGTGTGGGACCTTATCAAAGGCTTCCTGAAAGTCTAGATACACTACATCCACTGCCTCTCCTTCATCCCTTTTACTTGTCACATCCTCAAAAAATTCCAAAACATTAGTCAAGCAGGTTTTCCCCTTCATAAATCCATGCTGACTTGGACCAATTCTGTTACCGCTCTCTAAATGTGCCGTTATCACCTCTTTAATAATTGACTCCAGCATCTTCCCCACCACTGATGTCAGGCTAACTGGTCTGTAATTGACCGTTTTCTCTCTCGCTCCTTTCTTGAAAAGTGGGATAACATTAGCTACCCTCCAATCCACAGGAACTGATCCTGAATCTCCTTGAGACCATCTGGCCCTGGGGATTTATCAGCCTTCAGTTCCATCAGTCTACCCAATACTATTTCTCGCTGAATGCTAATTTCTTTCAGTTCATCTGTCTCCCCTGATCCTCTGTCCACCAATACACCTGGGAGATTGTTTGTGTCTTCCTTAGTGAAGACAGATCCGAAGTACCTGTTCAACTCATTTGCCATTTCCTTGTTACCCATAATAATTTCACCCCTTTCTGCCTTCAAGGGACCCACATTTGTCTTTACTAATCTTTTTCTCTTAACATACCTAAAGAAGCTTTTACTCTCCTTCTCTATATTCTTGGCCAGCTTCCCCTCGTACTTCATCTTTTCAGCCCGCATTGCCCTTTTTGCTATCTTCTGTTGTCCTTTTAAAGTTGCCCACTCCTCTGGCTTCCCACCACTTTTTGCTATCTTATACATCTTTTCTTTTAGTTTTTATTCCATCTCAAACCTCCCTTGTCAGCCACGGTTGCCTCTTACTCCCCTTAGAATTTTTCTTCCTCTTTGGAATGAAATGATCCTGCATCTTCTGGATTATGCCCAGAAATTCCTGCCATTGCTGTTCCACCATCATACCTGCTAGGATCCCTTTCCATTCAACCTTGGCCAGCTCCCCTCTCATGCCTTCATAGTCCCCTTTGCTTAACTGCAACACTGACATTCCTGGTTTAACCTTCTCCCTCTCAAATTGCAGATTAAAACTAATCATATTATGGTCACTACCTCCTTTACCTTGAGTTTCCTTATTAAATCTGGTTCATTGGACAACACTAAATCCAGAACTGCCTTCTCTCTGGTGGGCTCCAATACAAGCTGCTCTAATAATCCATCTCGGAGGCACTCTACAAACTCCCTTTCTTGGGGTCCAGAACCAACTTGATTTTCCCAGTCTACCTACATATTGAAATCCCCCATAACTACAGTGGCATTACCTTTGTTACATGCCAATCTTAACTCCCACTGCAACTTACACCCTCTATCCAGGCTACTGTTTGGGGGTCTGTAGATAACTCCCATTAGTGTCTTCTTACCTTTACAATTACTCAACTCTATCCACGGTGACTCTACATCGTCAGTCCCAAAGTCACCCCTCGCAAGGGACTGAATTGCATCCCTCACCAACAGAGCTACCGCACCTCCTCTGCCCACCTGCCTGTCCTTTCTATAGGACGTATAACCCTGAATATTCAGTTCCCAGTCCTGATCCTTCTGCAGCCACGTTTCTGTAATCCCCACAAAGTCATACCTACCAATCTCCAACTGAGCCTCAAGCTCATCCACTTTTATACTTATACTTCGCGCATTCATATATAGTACTTTTAATCCTTTGCTCATCACCGCTTCCACATCGATTCCTATTACACTTGGCCATTGTCTCCTATTGCTTCGTGAGCTTTCTGTCCCATTAATTCTGGGGTATTTCTTACTTACTCCTATACTCTCTTTCCCTTTGTCTCCATCCTTGTCTATCTCATTTGAAACACCCATTGAGAGGGTTGAGAGGGAAAGACAGATCAACCACGATCGAATGGCAGAGTAACCTTGATGGGCCAAATGGCCTAATTCTGCTCTTCTAACATGAACATCAATTCATAGTCTGATCTCGCCCTGCACTCCTGTTTCTGCTTGTTTCCTGTTATACTTGAGATTAAAAGTACAAAAGTTTATCAGCCTTGAACACATTTAATGATTCAATTTCCACTCCTATCTGGTTTGTGTAGTTCCGACCATTCCTCTCGACAACATTTTAAATCGAAAGCTATGGCTCCTATTTATAAATACCGTCACGGAGTCCGACAGCACAGATCAGACCCTTCAGCCCCAACTCCTCGGTACGAACCAAGCTGCCGAAACAGGCTAGATCAGCGATTCCGTGAGAGGTCGCGAGGGGTTCTCAGAGAAATAGTGATAAATAGGCCAATCATATGTCAATGCATTTTGGAGTCATTTTTGTGTTTAATTTCATATTCGCAATTTTATTACACACGTACGGCATAGTCTTGGAAAATTCTTGGGTATTATAATAGTCTTCAACCTGTTATCTATATATATATTACTAGAACTCTCGGTTTGTTTGTGTGTGTACATGTGTTTACCAAGATGCCCGGGTTGAGGGTCGGGAGAGGTAGAAACATAGAAACATAGAAAATAGGTGCAGGGGTAGGCCATTCGGCCCTTCGAGCCTGCACCGCCATTCAATATGATCATGGCTGATCATCCAGCTCAGTAGCCTGTACCTGCCTTCTCTCCATACCCCCTGATCCCTTTAGCAAAAAGGGCCACATCTAACTCCCTCTTAAATATAGCCAATGAACTGGCCTCAACTACCTTCTGTGGCAGAGAATTCCACAGACTCACCACTCTCTGTGTGAAGAAATTTTTTCTCATCTCGGTCCTAAAAGACTTCCCCCTTATCCTTAAGCTGTGACCCCTGGTTCTGGACTCCCCCAACATCGGGAACAATCTTCCCGCATCTAGCCTCTCCAACCCCTTAAGAATTTTATATGTTTCTATAAGATCCCCCCTCAGTCTTCTAAATTCCAGCGAGTACAAGCCCAGTCTATCCAGCCTTTCCTCATATGAAAGTCCTGCCATCCCAGGGATGTGGGGGTAGTGGGGGTGGGGGGAGGGGGAGTGGGGGTGGGAGGGAGGGGGAGTGGGGGTGGAGGTGGAGTGGGGGTGGGGTGGAGGGGAGTGGGGGTGGCGGGTGGGGGGAGGGGAGTGGGGGTAGGGGGTGGAGGGAAGGGAGGGGGAAGTGGGGGTGGGGTAGACCAATACAGGAGTGGGTGAGTGGGGGGGGGGGGAGGGGGAGGATAAGGGGAATTGAGTGGGGGAGGGTGCTAGACCAATACAGGAGAGGCTTTGGTTCCACGGCTCGCTCTGGCTGCAGCGCTGGCGCCACGGGGCCGAGGTGAGTGGCACCCTCTCCCCTTCCCTGTCCCCCCTCTCTACGAGGAATGGGTCTATATGGCGCCAGTGTGAAACGGCCTTTAGTGGTCAATGGACTGGAGCTGTACATGACGGATTTGTGTATCATCACCTGACTTACTCAAGTGCAGACACATGCACGGTCTCCATCGATCCTGCCTGTGCTTCCTGGTGTGCAGGTACAGTCCCTCATTCACCCACGTATTGTATACACTGGAATTTAGATGGATGAGAGGAGATCTTATCGAAACGTATAAGATTATTAAGGGGTTGGACACGTTAGAGGCAGGAAACATGTTCCCAATGTTGGAGGAGTCCAGAACAAGGGGCCACAGTTTAAGAATAAGGGGTAGGCCATTTAGAATTGAGATGAGGAAAAACTTTTTCAGTCAGAGAGTTGTGAATCTGTGGAATTCTCTGCCTCAGAAGGCAGTGGAGGCCAATTCTCTGAATGCATTCAAGAGAGTGCTGGATAGAGCTCTTAAGGATAGGGGGTATGGGGAGAAGGCAGGAACGGGGTACTGATTGAGAATGATCAGCCATGATCACATTGAATGGCGGTGCTGGCTCGAAGGGCCGAATGGCCTCCTCCTGCGCCTATTGTCTATTGTCTATTGTATTTTTAGTCATTTTTGCCCATCATTTAGGGATGTTATATGAATTTTAAAATTTTAAGTATGTTTATGTTTATTTTTGTTAGTTTATGAAAAGTTTGTGTTTATGTAAGTTTTTGTTAGTTTATTGAAAGTTTGTGTTTATGTATGTTTTTGTTAGTTTATGAAAAGTTTGTGTTTATGTTTATTTTTGTTAGTTTATGAAAAGTTTGTGTTTGTGTATGTTTTTGTTAGTTTATGAAAAGTTTGTGTTTATGTAAGTTTTTGTTAGTTTATGAAAAGTTTATGTGTGTTGTTTGCCTTACGAACTTTAAGTTTATGGAAGAGAAAGAAAGGGATTAATAAAGGTATATAATAATTTTTATGTAGGGCTTCCTGAGACATGATAATTATTTCAAGGGTTCCGCAAGGGTAAAAAGGTTGAGAAACGCTGAGCTAGATCCATCTGCCAATCCCAGGCGAACATTTTCCCCAAACCTTTCCTCCCTGTCTACCTGCCCTTAGTCGAAAGCTGTGCCTCCAATTTGCAAATATAGTCATGGAGACCTGCAGCACAGATCAGACCCTTCAACCCTTCAGACCCATCTCCTCGGTGCTAACCAAGCTGCCTAAACAAGCTAGTGTAAGAAACTAACTGCAGATGCTGGTGCAAATCGAAGATATTTATTTCACAAAATGCTGGAATAACTCAGCAGGTCAGGCTGAGTGAAGGTGTTGAGTGAAACGATCGCCAAGCCTGCGTTTTGGTTTCGCCGATGTAAAGAAGTTGACATCTAGAGCAGTGGATACAATAGATGAGTTTGGAGGAGGTGCAGGTGAAATTCTGTCTCACCTGGAAAAACTGTTTGGGTCCTTGGATGGAGTTGAGGGGGGAGGTAAAAGGACAGGTGTTGCATCTCCTGCAGTTGCAGGGGAAAGTGCCCGGGGATGGGGTGGTTTGGGTAGGAAGGGACGAGTGGACCAAGGAGTTACGGAGGAAACGGTCTCTGCGGAACGCAGAGAGGGGAGGGGATGGGAAGATGTGGCCAGATGTGGCCAATTTGGAAATATAATCATGGAGACCTGCAGCACAGATCAGACCCTTCAGCCCCATCTCCTCTGTGCTAACCAAGCTGCCTAAACAAGCTAGTGTAAGAAAATGACTTACAATTTTACCGAAGCCAATGAACCCGACGAACCTGCACGTCTTTGGAGTGTGGGAGTAAACCGGAGATCCCGGAGAAAACCCACGCAGGTCACGGGGAGAACGCACAAACTGGGTACAGTCACCCGCAGTCGGGATCGAACTCGGGTCTCTTCCGCTGTGAGGCAGCAAGTCACCACCGTGCCACCAACCTCCGCCAGCTGTCAGGGGTTATGGGGAGAAGGCAGGGGAATGGGGTTAGGAGGGAGAGATAGATTGGAGTAGACGTGATGGGCCGAATGGCCTAATTCTACTCCTATCACTTATGAACATGACGTTATGAACTGCCCGAGTGAAAAAGACTGTGGGTGTTCCCCTTATCTATGCCCCTTAGAATTGTATATACAGTATCTCCAGAAGAACATCCCCCAGCTTCCTCTGCTCCCAGGAACAAAAAGACCAAGCCTTTCCAGCCTCCCTTTATAACTTGGAGCTTGTCGGACTTCAATGTTTTTTTCCGGACTTTATTAGACTTCAATGATATATCTTTGCACTAAATGTGGTGCCCCTTTGATCATTTATCCGTATACTGTGCAATACTTGATTATTTCCACATACTAAACATCCACATCTATTGTTCTTCTTCTTGCGTTTGAGGCAGCAGAAGTTATGAAGCTACTTCTGCTCCAGCTGTCTCTGTTTGTTGTCGTTCGCCTGACTGAGGTCAGTTGACAGGGCTCACCACAGGGAGGTCGACAACGTGAGCCCCACGTCTATTGTTCACCCGTTCACACTGGTTCGACGTTATCTCACGTTCGCGTCCCCTAACTCGAACAAACGAGCCCACGCCGGCCGTCGATCGCCTGCTCACACTAGTTCTATGTCATCCCAATTTCTCATCCACTCCCTGCGCACTCGGGGGCAGTTTACAGAAGCCAAATAACCCGCAATCCCGCGCGTCTTCGGGATGCGGGAGGAAACCGGAGCACCCGGAGGAGACCCACTTGGTCCAAGGTCCACACAGACAGCAGCCAAAATCCAGCACTGCGAGGCGGCAGCTCCATCAGCCTAGTTCTACAGTGGAAATATGTGGTTTAATGGCAAGGATGATCAGAGAGTAAGGGCGATTAATATGCACATTTGAGGGGGTGTCCAGAGACATCTTCATGATAGTGGCGGAGTGGGGAGAATGGATCAAGGGGAGATTTTTTTCGTTTCGTTTAGAGCAGAGCTTTCCAAACTGTGTGTCGCGACACATTAGTGTGTCGCCTGTAGTGAGCAGGTGTGTCGCGAACGTAAGGGGAAACTGTGTGAAACATAGAAAATAGGTGCCGGAGTAGGCCATTCAGCCCTTTGAGCCTGCACCGCCATTCAATATGATCATGGTTGATCATCCAACTCAGTATCCCGTACCTGCCTTCTCTCCATACCCCCTGATCCCTTTAGCCACAAGGGCCACATCTAACTCCCTCTTAAATATAGCCAATGAACTGGCCTCAACTACCTTCTGTGGCAGAGAATTCCACAGATTCACCACTCTGTGTGAAAAAAAACTTTCTCATCTCAGTCCTAAAAGACTTCCCCATTATCCTTAAACTGTGACCCCTTGAAGTCGCAGTCAGTTTGTCTTTTGTGTTTTTTGTCTTAATTGTAGTGTTTAGATGTGATGTAGTGTTTTTTGTGGTTGTGTACTATGTGTGGGGGGGGGGGGGGGGGGAGGTGGAACTGGAAAATTGTCTCTTTGGATCGGGACCCGACCTTTTATTTTCTGTGTCGTGTCTCCGTTCCCGCTGCGGCCTACCATCGGCCAAACACCTGGAGCTGGCGGCCTCCAGCTGGGACTACCTGGGCTCGGGTTCGCAGAGCCCGCGGACTGTATTCACCACCTGCGGCCGCAGGCCGTGTGGATATCGGAAGCTCGCAGGCCCCTGGATGGGGGCCGACATCGGGAGCTCCGGCAGCGGCAGCGTCTTCGCCCGCCCCGAAACTTAAAGAAAACATCTGACTATAAAGTTATACCACACTTGACATTAGCAAGTATCATCAGTCTCGTCTGGCTGTGGGTGCAAAGCGTGATTGTTCTCTCACTTTATCATTGCTGGAGTGCTGGTGCTGTTAATTTCATGTTTAGTTACTCTTAAAACTTTATAATAAATTCGCACAGTTTTATTCATTAATTGCACTTGAGTTACCCGTAAAATGGATAAGTTTCTAATTAAGAAAAGAAAAGCTGGTGAAGATAACGTTGACAATGAACAAAATGTAGCGGCTATAGAGGAAACTACTCAAGAATCAATTGTTGAACGGTCTGCATTAGTGGGTAAGAAGTGGACAGGAAAAATTTCCAAGCCTCGTTTATACAATAATTTGCCATGGATAAATTGTGTAGGAATATGCACAGATGGCATGTTGATTCAACAAAAGGTCTTACAGCTTTAGCAAAGAAAGAGAATGAAAATATTATAACTACTCGTTGCTTTTTACATCGCGAAGCACTCGTCACGCAAATCATTGGAAATGAATTAAGAAAAGTTATGGACAAAGTGGTTCAAATGGTCAATTACATTAAAAGTAGACCTCTTAAATCAAGATTATTTGCTCTTATTTGTGAAGAAATGGGGGCAAAGTTTAAAAATCTTATACTACACACGGGTTTGGTGGCTCTCAAGAGGTCGAGTGCTTTGTCGTGTATACGAATTAAGGGAAATGATGCTTAAACTTTTTGAAGAAAATCAGCAAAATGAATTCTGCAATCTAATTCAAAACAAACTTTGGTGCACAAAATTGGCATATCTTGCTGACATATTTGAACATTTGAATAAAGTAAACACCAGTATGCAAGGAAAAGGAGAAAATATCTTAACAGCGGTAGATAAAATTTGTGCTATGAGAGACAATATAGCAATTTGGAAAAGGAAAGTGAAAGAAGGAAATTTTGAAATGTTTTCCAAAACTGCTGGATCAGAAATCCATTTCTTTCAACTGCAACAATTAACTTTACACTTATTGAAGAAGAAGAATTAGCTGAAATAAAAAATGTTGGGAGTCTGTTAATGAAAGTGTAAGAAAATAACTGCAGAATCTGGTACAAATCGAAGGTATTTATTCACAAAATGCTGGAGTAACTCAGCAGGTCAGGCAGCATCTCAGGAGAGAGGGAATGGGTGACGTTTCGGGTCGAGACCCTTCTTCAGAATGATAATAAAGATTATATGAAACTGGGGTTCACATTTTCTGGTAATGAAAACAATCCTTGTCCCCAGTGTTTAGTTTGTGGGGATATATACTTGCAAATGAAAGTATGGTACCAAACAAATTAAAGCGTCATTTTACCTCAAAACACAGTCATTTGTCAGAAAAATCAGTAGAATACTTTATTGAGCTTTCAAAATCTATAAAGAAGCAGTCTGCAACATTCACCAAGAGAATGAAGATACCAGAGAAAGCTCAAGAGGCAAATTACTTGGTTGCTCAAATAATTGCCAAAAAACAAGGAGCCACACACTATTGCCGAAACCACCATAAAGGAATCTTGCTGTGCTATTGTTCGAACAATGTTTGGGCCCGAATTTGAGATAGAAGTTAACAAAATCCCTTTGGCAGATAACACGATTGGAAGACGTATTAAAGACATGTCTGATGACGTTAAGCTGCAAGTGAAGGATATTTTTCAAGACGATAATATGATGTTTACATTGCAATTAGACGAATCAACAGATGTAAGTGGGTTAGCACAATTACTGTTTTTTATACGTTTCATTCATAATGACAGAATTATTGAGCAATTCTTGTGTTGTCATGAACTTCCAATGAGAACTAGAGGTGAAGACATATTTAAAACTTTAGATTGCTTCATGATGGAAAATAATTTGCCATGGATAAATTGTGTAGGAATATGCACAGATGGCATGTTGATTCAACAAAAGGTCTTACAGCTTTAGCAAAGAAAGAGAATGAAAATATTATAACTACTCATTGCTTTTTACATCGCGAAGCACTCGTCGCGCAAATCATTGGAAATTAATTAAGAAAAGTTATGGACAAAGTGGTTCAAATGGTCAATTACATTAAAAGTAGACCTCTTAAATCAAGATTATTTGCTCTTATTTGTGAAGAAATGGGGGCAAAGTTTAAAAAATTTATACTACACACAGAGGTTTGGTGGCTCTCAAGAGGTCGAGTGCTTTGTCGTGTATACGAATTAAGGGAAATGATGCTTAAACTTTTTGAGGAAAATCAGCAAAATGAATTCTGCGATCTAATTCAAAACAAGCTTTGGTGCACAAAATTGGCATATCTTGCTGACATATTTGAACATTTGAATAAAGTAAACACCGGAAGGATGCAAGGAAAAGGAGAAAATATCTTAACAGCGGTAGATAAAATTTGTGCTATGAGAGACAATATAGCAATTTGGAAAAGGAAAGTGAAAGAAGGAAATTTTGAAATGTTTTCCAAAACTGCTGGATCAGAAATCCATTTCTTTCAACTGCAACAATTAACTTTACACTTATTGAAGAAGAAGAATTAGCTGAAATAAAAAATGATGGGAGTCTGTTAATGAAAGTGTAAGAAAATACCTGCAGAATCTGGTACAAATCGAAGGTATTTATTCACAAAATGTTGGAGTAACTCAGCAGGTCAGGCAGCATCTCAGGAGAGAGGGAATGGGTGACGTTTCGGGTCGAGACCCTTCTTCAGACTGATGTCAGGGGGGCTGGACAAAGGAAGGATATAGGTGGAGACAGGAAGACAGTGGGAGATCTGGGAAGGGGGAGGGGAAGAGAGGGACAGAGGAACTATCTAAAGTTGGAGAAGTCAATGTTCATACCACTGGGCTGCAAGCTGCCCAGGTGAAATATGAGGTGCTGTTCCTCCAATTTCCGGTGGGCCTCACTATGGCACTGGAGGAGGCCCATGACAGAAAGGTCAGATTGGGAATGGGAGGGGGAGTTGAAGTGCTCAGCCACCGGGAGATCAGATTGGTTAAGGCGGACTAAGCGCAGGTGTTGAGCAAAGCGATCGCCGAGCCTGCGTTTGGTTTAGCCGATGTAAAGAAGTTGACTTCTAGAGCAGCGGATGCAATAGAGTTGACATCTAGAGAGGATGACTTAGACAGCTTTTGGATTTGCGTTTCAAGAATACATCCAAACATAGCTAAAAAAGCATTAAACATTCTTCTGCAGTTTTCTACTACATACATTTGTGAAGTATCCTTTTCAACAATGACAAACTTAAAGTCACTGAAACGTGGAAGCTTAAACATTCTTGATGACGAAAGGCGAGTGTCTTTATCTAATATTCCACCAAATATTCAAAAGCTATGTTCATCCCATCAAGCTCATATATCTCATTAAAATGGTAAGTTATTGGGGTTATTCAAATTTTTAAATTCTTGCACATATTTACATATTGTTACTCATAAATAGGGCTCAAAAAGCCGTAAAAACCCCCATAAAAATGAAAAAAAAGTTAAAAAAATATGAAACCCTTCGAAACTTACAAATGAAAGTTTAAAAAAAATGTTATTAAAAAAAATTATGAAACAGAAAGTTCAAAAGATTTTTTAAAAATGAAAAACTTAATAGAAAAAGATGATTAAATACAAAGCTGGACAATATCTATGCACATCATTCGGTAGTTGATGCAATTTTAAGATTAGAAAATAATAATTTCTCAACTGTAGAACAAATAAGGTCAAGCACCACCCGACTAAAGAACAGTTTTTTCCACCAGGCTGTCAGGATGCTGAACTCTCTCCCCTCCCTTCCTCCTCTCTCCCCTGCCCCTATTGGACCTGGACTTTAACACCCCACACACACGCACATCCAGCACCAGACACTTTTTTAAAAAAAAATTAACGCATTTGAAGTGACTATATTTTATATTTTATGTTGATTGTTGTTTGCTGTGCCTTTTTAATTTTAACTTAGTTTTATGCACTTTGTTCCTCGGGATTGTGGGAAACGGTATTTCGATTTTCTGTCTGTGTAAACTGGCTGAGGATTGACAATAAAATTGACTTTGACTTGACTTGACTTGAAATAAAGATTCTTGAAACTATGGAAAGTCAAATTCTTCCAAATAATGATTATAGTATAAAATTTTCAAGAATTTTACCCAGAAATCCAAATTTAAATTATTTTAGAAAATTTAACATTTTAAAATGTAGTAAAAATAAATGAATCTTTGCTTTTGTGCCATTGGTTTCAGCAGGTGTTGTGAGATGTTTTTCAGTATATAAAGATTTACTTGCTGATGATAGGAAAGGTTTATCACAAGAAATCCTTCAAAAATGTCTGCTCTAGCATTTTAATTCGTTGATTAGTAATTTAAAAAAATTGCCGAATTTTTGCCGTAAAACCCCATCATTTTTTTTGTTTTGCCGTTTTTTTTCCCGAGCTCTAATCATAAATGATAACAATCACATTAATCTTGTTAATGTATCTTATTATCTTACAAATCATATATTTAAAAATATATAAATGAAAGGTTTTCATGAGATATTTCGTGTCGCCATACATTTCGTTATTAAAATTTATTACTGTGTCCATATCTCTTATAAGGGGTTGGTTTAACCTCCGGTTTGCTAGTAAAACTGAATTACTGTGTCGCAAAATGATGTTTGGTCCATATCCCTCCAGACCCGTCCTATCCATGTACCTGTCCAACTGCTTCTTAAACGCTGGGGATAGTCCCTACCTCAACCACCTCCTCTGGCAATAGACAATAGACATTAGACCAACATGAAAAGTTTGGAAAGCTCTGGTTTAGAGATACAGTGCGGAAACAGGCCCTTCGGCCCACCGAGTCCGCGCCGACCAACGATCACCCCGTGCACTAGCACTACCCTACACGCGAGGGACTATTTACAATTATTATCGAAGCCAATCAACCTACAAACCTGCACATCTTTAGAGTGTGGGAGGAAACCGGATCACCCGGGGAAAACCCACACAGGTCACAGGGAGAACGTACAAACTCCGCGCAGACAAGTACCCATAGTCGGGATCGAACCCGGGTCTCTAGCGCTGTGCGGCATCGACTCTACCGCTGCGCCGCCGCGCCGGGAGATTATTGAAGCGCTGAGCCAGGGGGTCACAGTTTGAGAATAAGGGCTCGGCCATTTAGGACTGAGATGAAGGAAAAAAAATTCACCCAGAGGGTTGTGAATCTGTGGAATTTCCTGCCACAGAAGGCAGTGGAGGCCAATTCACTGGATGTTTTCAAGAGAGAGTTAGATTTAGCTCTTCGGGCTAAAGGAATCAAGGGACATGGGGATAAAGCAGGAACGGGGTGCCGATTTTGGATGATCAGCCATGATCATATTGAATGGCGGTGCTGGATCGAGGGGCCGAATGGCCGACTCCTGCACCTATTTTCTAAGTTTCGATGTTACCAAGCAAAGAATTCAAAATTATTCTGATCAGCAGAGGGCGCCGTTGTTCCACTATTCCAAGTCAAGGGTGTTGAATAGTCAGGAAAGACACAAAGTGCTGGGGGAACTCAGCTGGTCAGGATGCATCTCTGGAGAACATGGATACGTAATCTTAGGACACATCTCAAGACTACCCATGTTCTCCACGGATGCTGCCTAACCTATTGAACCTATTGCTCCAACACCTTGTGTCGTTTTTGCAAACCAGCGCCTGCAGTTCACATGTTCACAAGCTCTAGTAGGAGAACTACCCCACTCGGCCCATCTCGTCCACGCTGCTGTTCAATCACGGCCGATCTATCTCTCTCTCTCAGCCCCACTCCCCCGCCTTCTCCCCATAACCCCTGACACCCGTGCTAATCAAGAATCCGTCAATCTCTGCCTTGGAAATACCTTTTGACTTGGCCTCCACAGACGTCTGTGGCAATGCATTCCACAGATTCACCGCCCTCTGGCTAAAGAAATTCCTCCTCACCTCCTTACTAAAGAACCGTCCTTTAATTCTGGTGCTGTGGCCTCTGGTCCTAGACTCTCCCACTGGTGGAAACATCCTCTCCACATCCACTATATCCAGGCTTTTCACTATTTGGTAAGTTTCAATGAGGTCCCCCCTCAACTTTCTAAGCTCCAGCGAGCACAGGCCCAGTACATATACATATGGAGCATTGTGAGCAGTTTTGGCCCCCAGACATACATACATACATACATACATATATACATACATACATACATACATACATACATACATACATACATACATACATACATACACGCATAGTGTAAGAAAATAACTGCAGATGCTGGTACAAATCATCATATCATATCATATATATACAGCCGGAAACAGGCCTTTTCGGCCCACCAAGTCCGTGCCGCCCAGTGATCCCCGCACATTAACACTATCCTACACCCACTAGGGACAATTTTTACATTTACCCTGCCAATTAACCTACATACCTGTACGTCGAAGGTAATTATTTCACAAAATGTTGGAGTAACTCAGCAGGTCAGGCAGCATCTCAGGAGAGAAGGAATGGGTGACGCAACATCTCAGGAGAGAAGGAATGGGTGAGGTTTCGGGTCGAAACCCTTCTTCAGACTGATGAAGGGTCTCGACCCAAAACGTCACCCATTCCTTCTCTCCTGAGATGCTGCCTGACCTGCCGAGTTAGTCCAGCATTTTGTAAAATACATACATACATACATGCATACATACATACACACATACATACATGCACACATACATGCATACATACATACATACATACATACATACATACATGCATACATACATGCATACATACATACCTGCATACGTGCATACATGCATGCATACATATACACATAAAACAAATAAACAATAATTGTGCAAAAAGAAAAAAAACAATGTTCCCAAGTCTACGTAGTTCGGAGGTTATTTGGAGGTTGTAGTGTTTAATAGCCTGATGTCTGTAGGGAAGAAGCTGTTCCATGAACCTGGACGTTACTGTTTTCAGGCTCCTGTACCTTCTTCCCGATGGCAGGAGTGTAATGAGAGCGTGGCCAGGGTGGTGCGGGTCTCTGATGATGCTGGCTGCCTTTTTGAGGTAAATCCCTTCGATGGTGGAGGAGGGGAGGGGGGAGGGGGGGGGGGGGGGGGGTCAGTACCCGTGAAGACAGAGGAGAAGGAGCTGTGGCCTGCGGGAGCGAGGAGAAGAAGGAACGTCATTCTACACGATCACACAGTTATTCCCCAACAAAACTCCGCACTGCAAGGTAACCACCTGTTGCCAGACTGGGGCCAGATTTGGTTCCTGTGTTGGACTTGGGACTCGGCACCGGAATTTCCCCCGAACGCTTCTCTGTAATCCCAGCCCTGCCCTGCCCAGCCCAGCCCAGCCCTGCCCAGCCCTACCCAGCCGAGCCCTGTCCAGCCCTGCCCAGCCCTGCACTGCCCAGCCCAGCCCAGCCCTGCCCTGCCCAGCCCTGCACTGCCCACCAGCCCAGCCCAGTCCAGCCCTGCACTGCCCAGCCCAGCCCAGCCCAGCCCTGCACTGCCCAGCCCAGCCCAGCCCTGCCCTGCCCAGCCCTGCACTGCCCACCAGCCCAGCCCAGTCCAGCCCTGCACTGCCCAGCCCAGCCCAGCCCAGCCCTGCACTGCCCAGCCCAGCCCAGCCCTGCCCTGCCCAGCCCTGCACTGCCCACCAGCCCAGCCCAGTCCAGCCCTGCACTGCCCAGCCCAGCCCAGCCCAGCCCTGCACTGCCCAGCCCAGCCCAGCCCTGCCCTGCCCTGCCCTGCACTGCCCAGCCCAGCCCAGCCCAGCCCTGCACTGCCCAGCCCAGCCCAGCCCTGCCCAGCCCATTCATCATTCGCTCACGCTAGTTCAGGGTAATTTCACGCTCCCTTGTTGTTAAGCACGGTGGCGTTTATTCACAAAATGCCGGGAGTAACTCAGCAGGTCAGGCAGCATCTCAGGAGAGAGGGAATGGGCGACGTTTCGGGTCGAGACTGATGTCAGGGGGGGGCGGGACAAAGGATGGATATAGGTGGAGACAGGAAGATAGAGGGAGATCTGGGAAAGGGGAGGGGGAAGAGAGGGACAGAGGAACTATCTAAAGATGGAGAAGTCAACGTTCATACCGCCGGGCTGCAAGCTGCACAATCGAAATATGAGCACGGTGGACTTGTTTGATCAGGCGAAGGGGAAGAATTTGAGGAAAATACTGCAGAGTCAGACACTTCAGCACTTTGTGTCTATCTCCAGCAGAAACAAAGAACTGCAGGTGCTGGTTAATACACGAAAAAGACACAAAGTGCTGGAGTAACTCAGCGGGTAAGTCAGCATCTCTGGAGAAAACGGATCGGTGACGTTTTGGGTCTGGACCCTTATGCCTGAAAGAAGAAGGGTCCCAACCTGAAGCGTTGCCTATCCATGTTCTCCAGAGATGCTGCCTGTCCCGCTGAGTTATCCCAGCGCTTAGTGTATTTTTGTTTTGTATTCCATTCCCGGAATGGCGGGACTGTCCATATGTTGAAAGACTGGAGCGACTAGGCTTGTACACACAGGAATTTAGAAGGATGAGAGGGGATCTTAGCGAAACGTATAAGATTATTAAGGGGTTGGACACGTTAGAGGCAGGAAACATGTCCCCAATGTTGGGGGAGTCCAGAACCAGGGGCCACAGTTTAAGAATAAGGGGTAGGCCATTTAGAACGGAGGTGAGGAAAAACATATAAGAAAATAACTGCAGATGCTGGTACAAATCCATTTATTCACAAAATGCTGGAGTAACTCAGCAGGTCAGGCAGCATCTCGGGAGAGAAGGAATGGGTGACGTTTCGGGTCGAGACCCTTCTTCAGAGAGAGCTAGATAGAGCTCTTAAGGATAGCGGAGTCAGGGGGTATGGGGAGAAGGCAGGAACGGGGCACTGATTGAGAATGATCAGCCATGATCACATTGAATGGCGGTTCCTACAGTTTAGGAAACGGGCCCTTCAGCCCTTTGAGTCCACGACGACCATCGATCACCCGTATACTAGTTTGATACTATCCCACTTTCGCATTCTACACACCCGGGGGAGCAATTTACAGAAGCCAGTTAGCCCGCAACCCCGCACGTATTTGGAGTGTGGGAGGAAACCGGAGAACCAGGGGGGGGGGGGACCCAAACCGATGGCTTAGAGTTGCTGCCTCACAGCGGAGACCCGGGTTCGATCCCGACTACGGATGCTGTCTGTTACACGGAGTTTATACATTCCCCACATGACCTCCCACACTCCAAAGACGTGCAGGTCTGTAGGTTAACTGTATGCTTGGTGTATGTGTAAATTGTCCCTAGTGTGTGTGTGGGGGATAGTGTTAGTGTGCGGGGATCGCTGGTCGGGGCGGACGCGATGGGCCGAAGGACATGTACCTCTAAAACTAAACTAAACTAAACTAAAAAAAAAAAACCCACGTGGCCACAAGGGAGAACGTGCAAGCTTCACACGGAGGTCAGATTCGTAATTTCTGCAGAAAGATAAATGAAATGATCTTAAATAAACTTGGCAGCCCTTAAATATTTAAACGGAAAGGGCCTTCAATAGAACTTTATGCAAAGAAACAAAAAGAGGAAAAAAAAAGTAAGATGAGTCACAAAGCAAAATGTAAAAACTTGTGGATTTCCCACTGACGGGAAATACCCGTGGTGTGAAAGTTAAATCTTTCTGAGTAAAAATCATAATCACATCTTTGGGCCTTATCAGTGAAGTCCACACATTTGCGTTACTAAATGGGGCAGCCGCGGTCTCAGAGGGCATTTTTAAGTACCGTACTTAATTGAAGTTTGCTATGTAAAAGTTTTCCCTTTTGTTTCACGCATCACGGACTACTGCTTTTTAAATTTGCAGATGATACAAAGCTGGGGGGCAGTGTGAACTGTGAGGAAGATGCTATGAGGTTGCAGAGTGACTTGGACAGGTTGTGTGAGTGGGCGGGTACTTGTATTCTCTGAATGCATTCAAGAGAGAGCTGGATAGAGCTCTTAAGGATAACGGAGTCCAGAACAAGGGGCCATAGTTTAAGAATAAGGGGTAGGCCATTTAGAACTGAGATGAGGAAAAACTTTTTCAGTCAGAGAGTTGTAAACCTGTGGAATTCACTGCCTCAGAAGGCAGTGGAGGCCAATTCTCTGAATGCATTCAAGAGAGAGCTAGATAGAGCTCTTAAGGATAGCGGAGTCAGGGGGTATGGGGAGAGGGCAGGAACGGGGTACTGATTGAGAATGATCAGCCACGATCACATTGAATGGCGGTGCTGGCTCGAAGGGCCGAATGGCCTCCTCCTGCACCTATTGTCTACTGTCTAAAACCTCTTATCGAGTCCACATGACAAGCCGGAGCTGAACACACTTCTCGGCGTCTGAATACAAATTGCTTCTTGCGATTCTTGTGGTGAAAGATTGGTAGAACGTGAAAGATTGGTGCGACGTGAACGCTCTCCCCTTGACCCCACTGGTTTTAATAAGCACCTGCAGATGGTTTAAATGTGCACAACCGCTCCAAATTCATGAACTTTCCCATGTCGTTCACAACTCCATTTCTCTGGGCCCGGACAACAACACTAATTGGAAGAAGGGTCTCGACCCGAAACGCCACCCGTTCCTTCTCTCCGGAGATGCTGCCTGTCCCGCTGAGTTACTCCAGCGGTTTGTGTCTATAACTTCGGTTTAGACCAGCATCTGCAGTTCCCCATCTAAACACTACTTTCAGGTGCAAAAAATGCCCTGGTGCAAGGGACGACGACGACGACGACGACGACAATATTTATTTTGCAAAACCGTGCATTTCGTTATAACTTTCTGTGTTGCTTTGGAAACAACGTTTTGTTTTAGAACAGTGCAGCCCACAATATAATTAATCGTGCCTGACCCATGCAATTACTCCAGCACCTTGTGTCTATCTCCGGTAGAAACAAGGAACTGCAGAAGCAAGTTAATACACGAAGAAAGACGCAAAGTGCCGGAGTAATTCAGCGGGTCAGGCAGGCAGCAGCATCTCTGGAGAACATGGATAGGTGACATTTTCGGTCCAGACCCTTCCGCAGACTGATTGCACGGGGGTGGGAAGAACGAGGGAAGAGGGGAGAGGCAGGTGGACACAGGTGAGGACGGGGGTGTTCTTCAGTCTGCTGAACGGTCCCGACTCGAAACGTCGCCCGTCCATTCCCTCCACAGATGCTGCCTGACCCGCTGAGTTCCTCCAGCACTCTGTGTCCATCTCCAGATTGATTCCTGGGATGGCAGGACTTTCATATGAAGAAAGACTGGATAGACTCGGCTTGTACTCGCTGGAATTTAGAAGATTGAGGGGGGATCTTATAGAAACTTACAAAATTCTTAAGGGGTTGGACAGGCTAGATGCAGGAAGATTGTTCCCGATGTTGGGGAAGTCCAGAACAAGGGGTCACAGTTTAAGGATAAGGGGGAAGTCTTTTAGGACCGAGATGAGAACGTTTTTTTTCACACAGAGAGTGGTGAATCTGTGGAATTCTCTGCCACAGAAGGTAGTTGAGGCCAGTTCATTGGCTATATTTAAGAGGGAGTTAGATGTGACCCTTGTGGTTAAAGGGATCAGGGGATATGGAGAGAAGGCAGGTACGGGTTACATTGCTGGATGATCAGTCATGTTCATATTGAATGGCGGTGCAGGCTCGAAGGGCCGAATGGCCTACTCCTGCACCTATTTTCTATGTTTCAGTAGAAACCAGCATCTGCACTCTGAAGAAGGGACTCGACCTGAGACGCCACCCATTCCTTCTCTCCAGAGAAGCTGCCTGTCCTGCTGAGTTACTCCAGCTTCTTGTATCTGTCTAATCTTGGTCCCTTCCTAGGTGACGACCTGAAGGGTTTGTTCCTGAGCACCAGAGGTCAGCATTGAACTGGAGTCATAGGGAGTCACAGAGTGACGCAGTGTGGAAACAAGCTATTGAAGGCGTGCAGCGTAGGTTCCCTAGGTTAATTCCAGGAATGGCGGGACTGTCTGTCATACGTTGAAAGACTGGAGCGACTAGGCTTACTGGAATTTAATATCCACTGGAATTTAGAAGGATGAGAGGAGATCTTATCGAAACGAATAAGATTATTAAGGAATTTATTCACAAAATGCTGGAGTAACTCAGCAGGTCAGGCAGCATCTCGGGAGAGAAGGAATGGGTGACGTTTCGGGTCGAGACCCTTCTTATTAAGGAGTTGGATACGTTAGAGGCAGGAAACATGTTCCCAATGTTGGGGGAGTCCAGAATCAGGGGCCACAGTTTAAGAATAAGGGGTAGGCCATTTAGAATGGAGATGAGGAAAAACCTTTTCAGTCAGAGAGTTGTGAATCTGTGGAATTCTCTGCCTCAGAAGGCAGTGGAGTAAAATTCTCTGAATGCATTCAAGAGAGAGCTAGATAGAGCTCTTAATGATAGCGGAGTCAGGGGGTATGGGGAGAAGGCAGGAACGGGGTACTGATTGAGAATGATCAGCCATGATCACATTGAATGGCGGTGCTGGCTCGAAGGGCCGAATGGCCTCGTCCTGCACCTATTGTCTATTGAAACAGGCCCTTCCGCCCAACTTGCCCACCCCGGCCAACAACGCCCCAGCTACACGAGTCCCACCTGCCCGCGCTTGGTCCGTATCCCTCCAGACCCGTCCTATTCATGTACCTGTCCAACTGCTTCTTAAACGCTGGGGATAGTCACCTGCCTCAACTACCTCCTCTGGCAGGAGTAGATGTGCAGATGTGGAGCGTTGAGGCGGAATGTAGAAGCTGGTGGATGCACACACACACACACACACACACACACACACACACACACAAAGATGTAAGTGCTGAATGATTCCAGCACTTCGCGATTTAGATGCAACTACCTACCCCCCTGGAGCTGGAGTAACGCAGGATCTCTGGAGTCAGGGGGATATGGGGAGAAAGGCGGGAAGGGGGTACTGATTGAGAATGATCAGCCATGATCACATTGAATGGCAGTGCTGGCTCGAAGGGCCGAATGGCCTCCTCCTGCACCTATTGTCTATTGTCTATTGCCAGAGGAGGTAGTTGAGGCAGGGGACTATCCCCAGCGTTTAAGAAGCAGTTGGACAGGTACATGTAGGGATACGGACCAAGCGCGGGCAGGTGGGACTAGTGTAGCTGGGGCGTTGTTGGCCGGTGCGGGCAAGTTGTTGGCCGGTTGGGCAAGTTGGGCGGAAGGGCCTGTTTCCACACTGCATCGCTCTGTCACGGTCCCGACTCGAAACGTCGCCCGGCCGTCCATTCCCTTCACAGATGAACTTCAAATCTTCAGACCGGTTACCCGCTGGGTTACTTACTGCTGCTTTTTGTTTTGTTGTGTCTAACTTGCTAGCTTTTTTGTTTCAGGCTTGAGTCGAGTCTAACCTGCTTTTGTTGTGTCTAACAGGCTTTTGTTGTGTCTAACAGGCTTTTGTTGTGTCTAACAGGCTTTTGTTGTGTCTAACAGGCTTTTGTTGTGTCTAACCTGCTAGCTTTTTTTGTTTGTTTCAGGCTTGAGTTGAGTCTATTTATTCACAAAATGCTGGAGTAACTCAGCGGGTCAGGCAGCATCTCGGGAGAGAAGGAATGGGTGACGTTTCGGGTCGAGGCCCAAGTCTGAAGAAGGGTCTCGACCCGAAACGTCACTCATTCCGTCTCTCCCGAGATGCTGCCTGACCCGCTGAGTTACTCCAGCATTTTGTGAATAAATCGATTTGTTCTGCATCTGCAGTTATTTTCTAATAATAATAATAATAATAATAATAATAATATGCCTTTATTGTCATTGTACGCACAGTACTGAGTGCAGGTAGATGAGACTAGGTCAGGGAGAATGGTCGGCGTGGACTGGTAGGGCCGGACAGGCCTGTTTCCATGCTGTAGTTGTTATATGTTATTGTTATATGTTATAGTACAACGAAATTAGAAGTGCTACAGCTGAAAACAGTGCGACAGTGCAGATCTTTCAAAAACAATCGCACAGACATGGGAACCAACACAACAAATACCAGTATCAATAAAAAAAACAATTAAAAACCTAATAAATAATGAATGAGTTTTACACCTAAAATGCTAAAAAAAAATGTTGGTTTTTAAAAAAAAGCGCGACGAAAATGAGAGTAGTCAAGTCATGTGCTTCCATTCACTGTTCTTATGGCCCAGGGGCAGAAACTGTTTTGAGTCGATTTGTTACTTGAGTTGAGTCTAACCTGCTTTCGTTGAGTCTATCAGGCGTTTGTTGAGTCTAACCCGCTAGTTTTTTTTTGTTTCAGGCTTGCTACGAGGAACCTCCTCCGTTTGGAGAGAGAGGGGTTGTCCCCGTTTAGATCCCGCCTCCCCCCCCCCCCCCCCCCCCCCGTGTCTCGGCAGCATATAAGGCCGAGTGTTTGCAAGGCTTGGGAAGTAACACAACTTCTCACCATGAACAGCAGTGCGCCGCTGCCGGGATCTCTGAGCTCGCCGCCCCTCTGCCTGCAGCCTCTCTGGGACCGTCTGCTGGGGCTTGAAGGCTGGATCAGGTCGCCCTTCTTCCCCGTGTGCTTCTCGCTGGGGGTCTACCTGGCCTTCTGCCTGCCCTTCGTTGTCATGGACCTGCTGGCGCCGTGGGTGGGCGCCCTGCAGAGGCGCAAGATCCAGGCTCAGAACCACCCCAGCGTCAGGATGATGGGCAACTGCCTGGCTCAGACCCTGTACAACCACTTGGTCTTCATCTTCCCCTTGTCGGTGGCCCACTGGTACTGGAGGCCGGTGGACATGCCGCTCACCGCCCCCGGGCTGCCCAGGGCTCTGCTGGACGTCTCCGCCTGCCTGCTGCTCTTCGACTTCCAGTACTTCGTGTGGCACCTGCTGCACCACAAGGTGCCCTGGCTGTACCGTACCTTCCACAAGGCACACCACCGCTACACTGCCACCTTCGCCCTGACCACCGAGCACTCTGGCGCCTGGGAGACCCTGTCTCTGGGCTTCTTCGCCGCCGTCAACCCGGCGCTCCTCGGGTGCCACCCGCTCTGCCGCTTCCTCTTCTTCACAGTCAACATCTGGCTGTCGGTGGAGGACCACTCGGGCTACGACCTTCCCTGGTCCACCCACCGCCTGGTGCCCTTCGGCCTGTACGGCGGCGCCCCGCACCACGACCTGCATCACATGAAGTTTAAGGCCAACTACGCTCCTTACTTCACGCACTGGGACCGGCTCCTGGGCACCCTGGCCAAGCACCACGCCAAGCCCACCTGAGTGTCCTGCCAAGCACCATCTCTCCCAGACACTTGGCTGGCAACAGACTTTGCCCCAGAGGCGCTCTCAACGCTAAAAGACCCCAAACAAACTGACTTCGCCGAAGAGTCAGAGTCGGTCTGAAGAAGAGTCAGTCTGAAGAAGGGTCTCGACCCGAAACGTCGCCCATTCCTTCTCTCCTGAGATGCTGCCTGACCTGCTGAGTTACTCCACAAACCTTCGATTTGTACCAGCATCTGCAGTTATCTTCTTATATATGCCGAAGAGACGTTTGACTCAAGACTTCTCTCTCTCATTCCGTTGCTCTTTATCTCTCTACAGTCGTCGTCCACATCTCTCCTTTTCACCTTGTCTGGCTCAGTGTGATGGGTCTCTGGCCCGAGACGTGTCTCCGGAGATGCTGCCTGTTCCCCGCGCTGAGTTACTCCATCACTTTGCGACCATCCTTCATGTTTCCAAATACACAGGACAAGATGTCAGAAATCCAAAGCGCCAAATGTCAACTTGCTGGTGATGGTCAAGACCGTACATTTGTTTGTTTTTGCTGAAGAGATGTGGGGTTTTCTCTAAACAAAAAGACTTTACTTACACGAAAGAATCATTTGTTTGGTATTTGACCAAAAAAACCACGGTCACCAGAAAATGGACCGCACTTCACTTGACACATTCGCTGCGCGAAAAATAAAAGGACTCTCACAAAATAACTTAAATGACTGCAAAGCACTTAACGTTGTGACTTGAAGCTCGTTGCTTCGATGTTTCTAATGCAGCTATTGTTGTTCATTACTGCCGGTCAGTAATCACGTTGAAATGAAGTTAGCGTAGACTGTATGAGTCTGGCTGAAAATGCACATTTTTCAAATTGTGAAGCACTTTGATTTATTTTTTTGCCACAGGCGTTTTTCGCTATTTTTTTGTACAATGAATTTTCACAAAGTTTGCAATAATATATTTACGCGTTTGATATATATTTGATTTATTTATATATATAAAAATAAAAAAATTCGAATTGATTTATATATAAGGATCTGGTGTGATGTTTGAAAAAGCGAAAGTATCTTACAGCGCGCAACGAAAGCTTTTGGAAGTATAAGAAAATAACTGCAGATGCTGGTACAAATCGAAGGTATTTATTCACAAAGTGCTGGAGTAACTCAGCAGGTCGGGCAACATCTCTGGGGAGGGAAGGAACGGGTGACGTTTCGGAGTCGGGACCCCTTTTTCAGACCGAGAGTCAGGGGAGAGAGAGTCACAAGACAATAGACAATAGGTGCAGGAGGACGCCCTTCGAGCCAGCACCGCCATTCAATGTGATCATGGCTGATCATTCTCAATCAGTACCCCGTTCCTGCCTTCTCACCATACCCCCTGACCCCGCTATCCTTAAGAGCTCTATCTAGCTCTCTCTTGAATGCATTCAGAGAATTGGCCCCCACTGCCTTCTGAGGCAGAGAATTCCACAGAATCACAACTCTCTGACTGAAAAAGGTTCTCCTCATCTCTGTTCTAAATGGCCTACCCCTTATTCTTAAACTGTGGCCCCTTGTTCTGGACTCCCCCAACATTGGGAACATGTTTCCTGCCTCTAACGTGTCCAACCCCTTGATAATCTTATACGTTTCGATAAGATCTCCTCTCATCCTTCTAAATTCCAGTGTATACAAGCCTAGTCGCTCCAGTCTTTCAACATATGACAGTCCCGCCATTCCGGGAATTAACCTAGTAAACCTACGCTGCAAGCAAGAGATATGGATGGGTAAGGTGTGAAAACACAGATCAAAGGGGAGGGGGGGGGGGGGGCGAGCGAGGATCAAGGAAATGTGGAATTGTACATTGAGGAGGTGTACTGAGAGGAAGGTGACAACAATTGTGTCAGGTGACAGGTGATTGTACTGAGAGGAAGGTGACAGCAAGCTTGACACTATCCTACACACACTAGGGACAATTTACACTTCTACCAAGCCAATTAACCTACAAGCCCGATAGGTCTTTGAAGTGTGGGAGCAACGGTGAAAAAAAACCCCATGCAGATCACGGGGAGAAGGTACAAAGTCCGTTTAGGCAGCACCTGTAGTCAGGATCGAACCCGGGTCTCTGGCGCTGCAAGCACTGTAAGGCAGCAAATCTACCGCTGCGCCACCGTGCCGCCATGACTCCCCCACGCGTATATCACTTTCAATGATCACTTTAAAGATAAGCAGTTGGCAAAAATTTACACCTGCCGGCTTCCTCCATTACGCGCAGTAGAAAGTATTTTATCAGAAATGCATCACACAGCTTGGTTTGGGAACGGCTCCATCCAAAACAATAGACAATAGACAGGAGGAGGTCATTCAACCGCAAGAATCTGCAGAGAATTGTGGACGCAGCCCAGACCATTACACAAACCAAAAACCAACCTCCCATCAACAGATATGTAAACACAGTTCTCTGTAAAACACCATAACTTAAAAAACTCAATTAAAAATATACAGTTAATACAGTATATAACTAGCAGTGATAGTGCAAAGCCAAAACCAATGGCCCCCAAGTTTAAGTAGTTCAGAGCTTATTTGGAGGTTGTAGTGTTTAATGTGGATAAGTATGAGGTTATCCACTTTGGTGGTGAGAATAGGAAGGCAGAGTATTATCTGAATGGTGTCAAGTTAGGAAAAGGGGACATACAACGAGATCTGGGTGTCCTAGTGCATCAGTCACTGAAAGGAAGCATGCAGGTACAGCAGGCAGTGAAGAAATCCAATGGAATGCTGGCCTTCATAACAAGAGGAGTTGAGTATAGGAGCAAAGAGGTCCTTCTGCAGTTGTACAGGGCCCTAGTGAGACCGCACCTGGAGTACTGTGTGCAGTTTTGGTCTCCAAATTTGAGGAAGGATATTCTTGCTATTGAGGGCGTGCAGCATAGGTTTACTAGGTTAATTCCCGGAATGGCGAGACTGTCATATGTTGAAAGACTGGAGCGACTAGGCTTGTATACACTGGAATTTAGAAGGATGAGAGGAGATCTTATCGAAACGTATAAGATTATTAAGGGGTTGGACACGTTAGAGGCAGGAAACATGTTCCCAATATTGGGGGAGTCCAGAACCAGGGGCCACAGTTTAAGAATAAGTGGTAGGCCATTTAGAACTGAGATGAGGAAAAACTTTTTCAGTCAGAGAATTGTGAATCTGTGGAATTCTCTGCCTCTGAAGGCAGTGGAGGCCAATTCTCTGAATGCATTCAAGAGAGAGCTAGATAGAGCTCTTAATGATAGCGGAGTCAGGGGGTATGGAGAGAAGGCAGGAACGGGGTACTGATTGAGAATGATCAGCCATGATCATATTGAATGGTGGTGCTGGCTCGAAGGGCCGAATGACCTACTCCTGCGCCTATTGTATATTGTCTACAGACTTTAGAGATACAGCGTGGAAAATGGCCCTTCGGCCCACCGAGTCCGTGCCGACCCAGCGATCCCCGGTACACCAGCATTATCCTACACACTAGGGACAATTTACAATTTTTTTCACAGAATACAATTAACCTACAAACCTGCACTTCTTTGGAGCGTGGCTGGAAACCGGAGCAACCGGAGAAAACCCACGCAGGTCACGGGGAGAACGTGCAAACTCCGTGGAGACAACACCTGTAGTCAGGATCGAACCCAGGGCCTCTGGGCGCTGTACAGGACCAACTGCACCACCGCGCCGCCCATTTCAGGCTGGATATTTGTGTTCAAGTCTGATTTGGACAAAAAACTGCATGAGAGAGGCAAGAATATAGCAGAGGGCACAGGTTCAAGGTGAAGGGGAAAAGATTTAATAGGAATCTGAGGGGTAACCTTTTCACATAGAGGGTGGTGGGTGTATGGAACCAGTTGCCAGAGGAGGTCGTTGAGGCTGGGACTATCCCGACGTTTAAGAAACAGTTAGACAGGTACTGGTTTGGAGGGATATGGACCAAACGCAGGCAGGTGGGACTAGTGCAGCTGGGATATTGTCGTCCATTCCGTCTCTCCAGAGATGCTGCCTGTCCCGCTGAGTTACTCCAGCATTTTGTGTCTATCTTCGATTTACACCAGCATCTGCAGTTCCTTCCTACACATTTTGTCTGTCCATCTGAGGCTGTAGTGTTAGATAGCCCAATGGCTGATGGTATAAATACAATCGGCGATGCGAAGGTACGAGCGTCCCTCTTTAATTATTCAGAACATTTACTTAGATGTTCCTCTTTAATTAAAAAAAAATATATAAATTCTTTATTCATTTAAACCCCCATTTCATGAGTAATTTCTATGGCCTCTTGATTGTCTTTGGGAATTCCCAGTGGTTGTTTGGCGAAAGTATGCTCAACGTTCTCCGAGATAGGGTGCTCCAAGATCCCAAACAGTGACCACAAAGGAATGGTATTTATTCACAAAATGCTGGAGTAACTCAGCAGGTCAGGCAGCATCTCAGGAGAGAAGGAATGTGCGACGTTTCGGGTCGAGACCCTTCTTCAGACTGATGTCATGGGGGCGGGACAAAGGAAGGATATAGCTGGAGACAGGAAGATAGAGGGAGATCTGGGAAGGGGGAGGTGAAGAGAGGGACAGAGGAACTATCTAAAGTTGGAGAAGTCAATGTTCATACCACTGGGCTGCAAGCTGCCCAGGCGAAATATGAGATGCTGTTCCTCCAATTTCCGGTGGGCCTCACTATGGCACTGGAGGAGGCCCACGACAGAAAGGTCAGACTGGGAGTGGGAGGGGGAGTTCATCGGGAGAGCCATCGGGAGAACAGATTGGTTAACGCGGACAAAAGAATGGTGATAGGTTTCCAAGTCAGTCTGATGGTGGGTCAATGTAATAATTTCCAGGGGTGCATGCCTTTTATAATTCTAAGGTTGCCTGTACTGATTGCCCCTTTTGTGTTTTGTTTTAAAGATAGCATGGAAACAGGCCCTTCAGCCCATCGAATGCACACTGACAATCGATCACACGTTCACACTCTAGTCCCATGTTATCCATTTTCTCATCCCCTCCCTGCACACCGGGAGCAATTTAAGGAGGCAAATTAACCTGCAGATCCGCACGTCTTTGGGATGTGGGAGGAAACCGGAGCACCCGGAGGAAACCCACGCAGGTCAGGGGGAGAACGTGCAAACTCCGCACAGACTGCACCCGAGGTCAGGATTGATCCTGGGCCTCTGGCGCTGTGAGGCAGTGGCTCTACCCCCTCGCCAATGATCAAGTGTCATCCATTGCCCTTGCAAAGCCGGGGTGCCTCTTCTGTGCTGTACCGATCCCGATTTTATAGACAAGTGCAGAAACTTGAGAAGAATAGATCAGGTAATGCCCCCTACTTTTGCCCAGAGTAGGGGAATCGAGAACATGAGGACAAAGGTTTAAGGTGAGGGGGGATCAATTTAATAGGAACGTGATGCACAACTTTATTACACAAAGGGCGGTGGAACAAGCTGACATAGGAAGTAGTTGAGGCAGGTGCAATCGAAACGTATAAGATTATTAAGGGGTTGGACACGTTAGAGGCAGGAAACATGTTCCCAATGTTGGGGGAGTCCAGAACCAGGGGTCACAGTTTAAGAATAAGGGGTAGGCCATTTAGAACTGAGATGAGGAAAAACGTTTTCAGTCAGAGAGTTGTGAATCTGTGGAATTCTCTGCCTCAGAAGGCAGTGGAGGCCAATTCTCTGAATGCATTCAAGAGAGAGCTAGATAGAGCTCTTAAGGATAGTGGAGTTAGGGGGTATGGGGAGAAGGCAGGAACGGGGTACTGATTGAGAATGATCAGCCATGATCACATTGAATGGCGGTGCTGGCTCGAAGGGCCGAATGGCCTCCTCCTGCACCTATTGTCTATTGTCTATTGCAACAATTAAAAAACGTTTCGACAGGCACATGGATAGGACAGGTTTAGAGGGATTGGGCAGGTGGGACATGAAAGTCGGTGTGGGCAAGTTGGGCCGAAGGGCCTGTTTCCATGCTGGGCGACTCTGTGCCTCGCTATGACTAGCAGCCAAGGTCAGGATTGAACCTGTGTCTCTGGCGCCATGATGCAACCAGCTGTGCCATGCCTGCTTGGCACGTGAGAGTCACAAGATAGTCAAGGCCCATCTTGCGGGCTGGCATCGTAGCTTTATATCACCGCGGTTTCAGAATCTGTCTACTTGTGTCAAGTTTGTCGGCACTGGGCCTGTACTCGCTGGAGTTTAGAAGGATGAGGGGGGACCTCATTGAAGAAGGTGCCGAATATCGAAAGGCTTGGATAGAGTGGATGTGGAGAGGACGCTTCCACTAGTGGGAAAGTCTTGGAACTAGAGGTCATAGCCTCAGAATTAAAGGATGTTCGTAGAGGAAGGAAATGAGAAGGAGTGTCTTTAGTCAGGGGGTGGTGAATCTGTGGAATTCATTGCCACAGAAGGCTGTGGAGGCCACGTCAATGGTTATTTTTAAGGCAGATATAGATAGATTTTTGATTAGTGCGGGTGTCAGGGGTTATGGGGAGAAGGCAGGAGAATGGGGTTAGGAGGGAGAGACAGGTCAGCCACGATTGAATGGCGGAGTAGACTTGATGGGCTGAATGGCCTAATTCTGCTCCTATCACTTAGGTTCAGATGCGTCCCCTGTGTAATCAGCTGAACTGCGCTTAAAATCTTCACTTGCCGTTCAACGTTTGAACTTGTCCCAAGGAATGCTGATTTACAGCTTAATTTCCCAACACCGATGTAATATAATATTGCGACTCATGCAGTTTCGGAAAGTCAACAATGAATCACACCTGACGTGATCATACTCCGTTTATTCAAGAGCAAAGCATTTAATTTACAACCGGCAAAGGCTAAAAATAGTGCTTGGAATTTCATTGATTTTAGGAATGCCATTTGGGCAATGATTATCAGCTGCAGGTGATAGTTGCTGTGGAAATACCTTGTGTGGTGCTGGATGAAGTGGTGCGGCACGGTGGCGCAGCGGTAGAGTTTTTCTGCCTCGCAGCGCCAGAGACCCAGTTTCGATCGTGACCTCCGGGTGCTATCCGCGCGGAGTTTGCACGTTCTCCCCCTGACCCGCGTGGGTTTCCTCTGGGCGCTCCGGTTTCCTCCCGCACCCCAACGACGCGTGACACAAAGGCACAAGATTGCTGGAGGAAGTCAGCGGCTCCGGCAGCATCTCTGGAGAACACAGGTGGGGTTTGTCCTCAATTGCCCCTCGCCTGCAGGGAGCGGATGTGAAAGTGGGATAACCTAAAACTAGAGCGAATTGGTGATCGAAGGTCGGCGTGGACTCGGTTGTCTGATGGGCCTGTTTCCAAGCTGCATCTCTAAACTAAACAAAACTAAACCAGGTTCGTGTAGGAAGGAACTGCAGAACATGGGAGGCACGGTGGAGCAGCGGTAGAGTTGGTGCCTTGCAGCACCGGAGAAACGGGTTCCATCCTGACAACGGGTGCTGTCTGTGCGGAGTTTGTACGTTATAGACAATAGACAATAGAGAATAGGTGCAGGAGGAGGCCATTCGGCCCTTCGAGCCAGCACCGCCATTCAATGTGATCATGGCTGATCATTCCCTGTTCCTTCCTTCTCCCCGTACCCCCTGACTCCGTTATCCTTAAGAGCTCTATCTAGCTCTCTCTTGAATGCATTCAGAGAATTGGCCTCCACTGCCTTCTGAGGCAAAGAATTCCACAGATTCACAACTCTCTGACTGAAAAAGGTTTTCCTCATCTCCGTTCTAAATGGCCTACCCCTTATTCTTAAACTGTGGCCCCATGTTCTGGACTCCCCCCAACATTGGGAACATGTCTTCTGCCTCTAACGTGTCCAACCCCTTAATAATCTTATACGTTTCGATAAGACCCCCTCTCATCTTTCTAAATTCCAGTGTATACAAGCCTAGTCGCTCCAGTCTTTCAACATGTTCTCCCCAAGACCTTGGCTTGGTATCGATGCAGATGGTTCCTAGTGTGTGCAGGGTAGTGTTCGTGTGCGGGGATCTCTGGTCGGCGCGGACCCGGTGGGCCGAAGGGCCCGTTGCCGTGCTGTCTCTCTAAACTAAATTAGCAACGAAACTGAAGAGCCTCGCTCCAAGATTCCACACACTGGGAGTCACGAGCAACGAGATGAGAAAAGCAGGGCCATTTGTTATTTGTTGACAGACGCAAGCAACTGCAGACGCAGGAATCTTGAAGAAAAACAACCCGCTAAGTGCTGGAGGAAGCTCCCAGCGGCCAGCGGCCTGTGGGCGGGAAACAGCCGAGCCGGCCGCTGCTTGTCATAAGGCCATAAGGTCATGAATGATAGGAGCAGAATGTGGCCATTTGGCCCACCAAGTCTACTCCGCCATTAAATCACGGCTGATCTATCTCTCCCTCCTGACCCCTGACCTCCTCCCTTCCCCCCCCCCCCCCCCCATAACCCCTGACACCCGCACTGATCAAGAATCTGTCTATCTTCACCCTGAAAGTATCCACTGGCGTCCTCCACAGCTTCTGTGCCAAAGTAATTCCACCGATCCACCACCTTCTGATTAAAATAAATCCCTCCTCATCTCCTTCCTAAAGGAATGTCCTTTAATTCTGAGGCTGGTCCTTGACTCTCTCACTAGTGGAAACATCCTCTCCACATCTGCTCCAGTCAAGCCCCCCCCCCCCCCGTCTACATCAGCCGGATGCATGGAGACCCTGCGGGCCGCGGTGGGTAAGGGGGGAACCGCCAAGCCGGTCCCCCTGCTTGGACCCCCGCTGACCAGAGACCGGGAGGACGGGGCCCGTGGTGGCGACGGACATGACGGGCGAGGATATTTATTGATGCAGGTTTGGGAATGAATACACCAAGGAGAATTCTCCTCAACTTCCCCCCTAGAGTCACAGAGTGATACAGCATGGAAACAGGCCCTTCGGCCCAACCTGCCCACACCGGCCAACATGTCCCAGCTACACTAGTCCCAACTTCCCGCGATTGGCCCGTATCCCTCCAAACCTGTCCTATCCATGCACCTGTCTAACTGCTTCTTAAACCTTGGGATAGTCCCAGCCACGACTACCTCCTCTGGCAGCTCGTGCCATGCACCCACCACCCTCTGCGTGTAAACGTTACCCCTCAGATTCGTAGTAAATCTTTCCCCCCTCGCCTTAAACCTATGTCCCCTGGTCCTCAATTCGCCTACCCTGGGCAAGAGACTCTGTGCAGTTAGCTGCCCGATCTATTCCTCTCATGATTTTGTACACCTCTTCAGACTGGTTAGGGAAAAGGGAAACAAGAGATACAGACGATGATGTGGAGAGATAAAGAAAGAATGAATGAAAGAAAGATATGCAGAAAAGTAACGGCGATAAAGGAAACCGGCCATTTGTTGGCTGTTTTGTTGGGTGAAAACGAGAAGCTGGTGCGTCTCGGGTGGGGGAGGGGTGGAGAGAGAGGGAACGCCCGGGTTACTTGAAGTGAGAGAAATCAATGTTCATACCACTGGCTGACCGAACTAAATATGAGATGCTGTTCCTCCCAAATGCAATTAGCCTAAACTCTGACAATGGAGGAGAACGTGGACTGCGAGGTCATTGTGGGAATGGGCGGGAGAACCTGAGCTACTTAGTTCCTGCAGCACCCTCTTCCAAAACCAAGACTCTGTTTACTTGCGCGCTATTAAAAAAATTCCAGGGTGTATTGTGTTGTCAAGCTGGAAAGGGTGCGGAGAAGATGTACGAGGATGTTGCCAGGACTCGAGGGTCTGAGCGACAGGGAGAGGTTGAGCAGGCCGGGACTCTATTCCCTGGAGCGCAGGAGAACGAGGGATGATCTTATAGAGGTGATCTGTGCCGGAGTAGATCTGTGCCGGATCACTGTGCGATGTGACCATCCGGCTCAGCAGGACCGGTTCATAGCAGCTGTGGCCCTGGGGATGAAGCTGTTCCTGAGTCTGGAGGTGCGGGCGTAGAAGGCCTTGTATCGTCTGCCCGATGGAAGGAGTTCGAACAGACTGTTGCAGGGGTGTGAAGAGTCTTTGTGGATGCTGGTGGCTTTTCTGAGGCATCGTGTGTTGTAGATGCCCTCCAAGGCTGGCAGCTGTGTTACGATGGTCCTCTGAGCTCTATGGACTACCCGCTGAAGAGCTTTCCTTTCTGCCTCCGTGCAGCTGAGGTACCACACAGGGATGCCATGCGTTAGGATGCTCTCTATGGTGCAGCGGTAGAATGTCGTCAGCAGCTGTTGGGGTAGACCAGACTTTTTCAGTGTTCTTAGGTAGAACAGTCGTTGCTGTGCCTTCTTGACCAGCGCAGCAGTGTTATTGGACCATGTGAGGTCCTCCGAAATGTGAGTGCCCAGAAACTTGAAGCTGGACACTCTCTCCACACTGTCCCCGTTGATAAAGATCGGGGCATATTCCCCGTTATGTGACCTACGGAAGTTGATGATCAGCTCCTTGGTCTTGGTGGTATTTAGGGACAGGTTGTTATCAGAGCACCAGTCTGCCAGGTTCCTTCTCTCCAGAGATGCTGCCTGTCCCGCTGAGTTACTCCAGCTCTTTGTGTCTATCAACCAGCATCTGCAGTTCCTTCCTGCACATGGATAGGTGATGTTTGTGACGGTTCCTTGTGTCTACAGAGTCTGGTTTTGCTGTTTCATCCGAATGGTAACATACCTGACTGCTGAATCACACGCTCTCTATTTAATATACCAGTTATATAATGGATAGAATTGATCTAAGTCTCTGAAGTTGGATCGGCAACACCTCATCAACTAAACATGTCTGTACATGATTCATCACCTGTCTGTTATCAGGCAACTGAATCATCCTACCACAACCAGAGAGCAGTGCTGAACTACTATCTACCTCATTGGTGACCCTCGGCCTATCTTTGATCGGGGTTCACTGGCTTTGCCTTGCACTAAAAGTTATTCCCTTATCGTAAACTGTGAACGGCTCGATTGTAATCATGCCTTGTCTTTCCGCTGACTGGCAAGCACGCAGCGAAAGCTGTACAGGTGACAATAAAATGAACTGAACTCAGCGTTAGTGCAGATGGACACGTTGCTGGAGCAACTCAGCGGGCCAGGCAGGAATCTCGGGAGAAAATGGATGGGCGTGTTTCGGAAAGTTGGGGAAAAAAGCGGGAAAAAAGCTGAAGAAGGGTCCCGACCCGAAACGTTACCTGTCCAGTTAGGAAAAGGGGACGTACAACGAGATCTGGGTGTCCTAGTGCATTAGTCACTGAAAGGAAGCATGCAGGTACAGCAGGCAGTGAAGAAAGCCAATGGAATGTTGGCCTTCATAACTAGAGGAGTTGAGTATAGGAGCAAAGAGGTCCTTCTACAGTTGTACCGGGCCCTGGTGAGACCGCACCTGGAGTACTGTGTGCAGTTTTGGTCTCCAAATTTGAGGAAGGATATTCTTGCTATTGAGGGCGTGCAGCGTAGGTTTACTAGGTTAATTCCTGGAATGGCGGGACTGTCATATGTTGAAAGACTGGAGCGACTAGGCTTGTATACACTGGAATTTAGAAGGATGAGAGGAGATCTTATCGAAACGTATAAGATTATTAAGGGTTGGACACGTTAGAGGCAGGAAACATGTTTTGCAATGTTCGGGGAGTCCAGAACAAGGGGCCACAGTTTAAGAATAAGGGGTAGGCCATTTAGAACTGAGATGAGGAAAAACGTTTTCAGTCGGAGAGTTGTGAATCTGTGGAATTTTCTGCCTCAGAAGGCAGTGGAGGCCAATTCTCTGAATGCATTCAAGAGAGAGCTAGATAGAGCTCTTAAGGATAGCGGAGTCAGGGGGTATGGGGAGAAGGAAGGAATAGGGAATGATCAGCCATGATCACATTGAATGGCGGTGCTGGCTCGAAGGGCTGAATGGCCTCCTCCTGCACCTATTGTCTATTGTCTGTCCATTTTCTCCAGGGATGCTGCCTGAACCACTGAGTTACTCCCGCTCTTTGCATCTATCTTTGGTATGAACCAGCATCTGCAGATATTTGTGTAGGAAGGAACTGCAGATTGCTGGTTTAAACCGGAGATAGACACCGAAAGCTGGAGTCACTCAGTGGGACGGGCAGCATCTCTGGAGAGATGGAATGGGTGATGTTTTGGCTCGAGAGCCTTCTTCGGAAGCTGACCCGAAACATCACCCATTCCTTCTCTCCAGAGATGCTGCCTGTCCCGCTGAGTTACCAAACTAATGAAATTACATTGAGTGGAACATGAGCCTGTTTGTGTTAGAGATAAGGATCATTAATCACAAAACTGTTACCACCGGAGCATCAGCCAGAGTGTGTGTGTATTGTAACAATACAGAGTGTCTGAGTCACTTGCCCATAGTGTCATAGAGTGATACTGTGTGGAAACAGCTCTTTCAGCCCAACTTGCCCACGACAACACATCCCAGCTACACTAGTCCCATCTGCCTGTTTCTTAAACGTTGGGACAGTTCGACAGCTGCGTGGATAGGGCAGGTTTGGAGGGTTATGGACCAAGCGCAGGCAGGTGGGACGAGTGTAGCTGGGACATTGTTGGCCGGTGTGGGCAAGTCGGGCCGAAGGGCCTGTTTCCGCGCTGTACCACTCTGTGACTCTACGAGACAGTGACTCAGACAGTCTGTATTGTTACAGATTAAAGGGCCACTCTGTTCCACAACTCAACCACTTTATTCCATCCGTCTCCTCCCACTTTATTCCATCTCACATGTGCGGGGTGACTGTATTGCACAGAGACTTGTGCGAGACCCTTCGTCAGAAATAGACAATAGGTGCAGGAGGAGGCCATTCGGCCCTTCGAGCCAGCACCACCATTCAATGTGATCATGGCTGATCATTCTCAATCAGTACCCCGTTCCTGCCTTCTCCCCATACCCCCTGACTCCGCTATCCTTAAGAGTATCTAGCTCTCTCTTGAATGCATTCAGAGACTTGGCCTCCACTGCCTTCTGAGGCAGTGAATTCCACAGATTTACAACTCTCTGACTGAAAAAGTTTTTCCTCATCTCCGTTCTAAATGGCCTGCCCCTTATTCTTAAACTGTGGCCCCTTGTTCTGGACTTCCCCCAACATTGGGAACATGTTTCCTGCCTCTAACGTGTCCAACCCCTTAATAATCTTATATGTTTCGATAAAACGTCACCCATTCCGTCTCTCCAGAGACGCTGCCTGTCCCGCCGAGCTACTCCAGCTCCTTGTGTCTAACTTCGGTTTAAACCAGCATCTCTGCAGTTCCTTCCTAAACTAAACTGAACCTTCTTCCCGATGGCAGGAGTGAAGTGAGAGCGTGGGCCAGTGTGAGTGCGGGTCTCTGACAATGTTGGCTGCCTTGTCGAGGCAGTGACTCTTGTAGATCCATTTAAAGGTGGGGAGGTCAGTGCCCGTGATGGACCGGGCAGTGTTTATCCCACAGCCTCTTTTGTTCCTGGGCTTTCGATTTCGCAAACCGGGCTGGGAGGCATTTTTGTCGCCACTGCCTTTCCGTCAGTGATGACATTAGTGGCATAATCGCAAGCATTGTCTCTTTTCCACCCACGGGAATATTATGTCGCTTAATTACAGACATTTCCCCGAGGGAGTTCACCAGTCATCACCATTGACATTTCCATCGGCACGGAAATTGTTGAAGACTTAAAGTTGCTAAGCCTTTTCACCTGAGGACCTCATTTCATGCGTGTGTACACATGTGTGTGGCTTCCAGCTTGCCATCTCGTGTTAAGCACTGATGAAACACAGAGTGTTGGAGTAACTCAGCGGGTCAGGCAGCATCTCTGTAGTGTGTGTGTGTGTGTGTGTGTGTGTGTGTGTGTGTGTGTGTGTGAATGTGCGTGTGTCTGAGTGTGTAGCTCGGTGTGTGTGTTGGGTATGTGTTGGGTGACTGTGCATGTATGCGTGTGTGTGTACATTTGTGTCTGCAAGTGTGTGTATGTGTGTATGGATGTGTATATGTACATGTATGTATGTACGTGTGTGTGTGCTTGTGTGTGTGCATGTATCAGTGTGTCTGTGTGTGTTTATGTATATGTTTCTGTTTGTATGTGTGTGTGTGTGTGTGTGCCTTTATGTGCATGTGTATGTGTCTGTAAGTGTGTGTGTCTGTGTGTGTGTGTGTCTGTATATGGGCGTGTGTGTCTGTGTGTGTGTGCACACAATATCACACCATATCAAGGGATATGGGGAGAAAGCAGGAATGGTATACTGATTTTAGATGATCAGCCATGATCATATTGAATGGAAGTGGTGGCTCAAAGGGCCGAATGGCTTGCTCCTGCACCTATGTTTCTATGTTTCTATGCGTGTGCGAGCGTGTGCGTGTGTGTATCTACATGTGTGTGGCTTCCAGCTTGCCATAAGGTACTGATAAAGACACAAAGTGCTGGAGTAACTCAGTGGGTCAGGCAGCATCTCTGGAGAACATGGATAAGCGACGTTTCAGGTCAGGACCCTTCTTCAGTTCGAGACGCTGCCTGACCCATTGAGTCACTCCAGCACTTTGCGTCTCTTTAACCAGCAAGTGTCTCAATCCAACCTTTTGTCTTAAACCAGCATCTGCTGTTCCTTGTGTCCACATTACCTATATAGACGTTGCTAACTCTCTGGATCAAAGGCTTATAAATAAGGGTTCTCTGAAATAATGCCCTCCCTGTTCAGGGCTGGGGAGGTCAGTAGCTGTGATGGACCGGGCAGTGTCTACCACTCTCTGTAATCTCTGTAACTCGTTCCAGGGAGTTCAAGTCAGTAAGCATGTTCGAGTAAGCATGTATTTCCGTACTTCAGCAATTGATTGAAGACGTTACATAAATGCAAGCACTGCCTTATTTCCCACCCAACAGCAATTCGTTCTTGGCTTTCCGGAAGAGAGAATGCGTCACGGTGGCGCAGCGGTAGAGTTGCTGCCTTACAGCGCTTGCAGCACCAGACACCCGGGCTCCATCCCGACTACGGGTGCCAGAACCAACTGTTGAGCCTTCCCGAGGTGTCGTGGGCCTAACTCAACGAAACACCAGTGAAGGGTGGTGGCCACTTGATGACCCCAGTGATATACTGGCATCTACAAGCCTAGTTTCTTTTAAAGAGCTGATTACTATGTAGGTAGCTGTTTCTTGCATGTGGAGTCATTTATTGTAAGTTAGCATATTTAGTTAGATAGGGCGGTCACGGTGGCGCAGCGGTAGAGTTGCTGCCTTACAGCGCTTGCAGCGCCAGAGACCCGGGTTCGATCCCGACTACGGGTGCTGTCTGTACGGAGTTTGTACGTTCTCCCCGTGACCTGCGTGGGTTTTCTCCGAGATCTTCGGTTTCCTCCCACACTCCAAAGACGTACTGGTTTGTAGGTGAATTGGCTTGGTAAATGTGAGAATTGTCCCCAGTGTGCGTAGGATAGTGTTAGTGTGCGGGGATCACTGGTCGGCGCGGACCCGGTGGGCCGAAGGGTCTGTTTCTGCGCTGTATCTCGAAACTAAACTAAACTAAACTACTTTGGCTTTGGGCTTGATTTTCTTAGTTGAGCGCTTATAGAAACATAGAAAGTAGGTGCAGGAGAAGGCCATTCGGCCCTTCGAGCCTGCACCACCATTCAATATGATCGTGGCTGATCATCCAACTCAGTATCCTGTACCTGCCTTCTCTCCATACCCCCTGATCCCTTTAGCCACAAGGGCCACATGTAACTCCCTCTTAAATATAGCCAATGAACTGGCGTCAACTACCTTCTGTGGCAGAGAATTCCACAGATTCACCACTCTCTGTGTGGAAAAAAACTTTCTCATCTTGGTCCTAAAAGACTTCCCCCTTATCCTTAAACTGTGACCCCTTGTTCTGGACTTCCTCAACATCGGGAACAATCTTCCTGCATCTAGCCTGTCCAACCCCTTAAGAATTTTGTAAGTTTCTATAAGATCCCCCCTCAATCTTCTAAATTCCAGCGAGTACAAGCCGAGTCTATCCAGTCTTTCTTCATTATCCGGGAGATAAAGCACAAGCACTTTGTGTTTTATTTGCAATGTTTCAAACTGATTAAAAAAAAAATGTTAACAAAACAGATAACATAGGGGAATGCCAGACACTTCTTATCAAAGTGCCCCGTGGGGAGGAATACGTTTCCTTCTGCCGAGAAGCGTCTTCAGCCTTTCTTAGCAAAGCAGTGCTTCCTGTCGTTTTCCAACGAAGTTTCCGCTGCAAGACGGTGGAAAAACAATAACATGGTCTGAAAGTATTCTTGTGTGAAAGTTCAGAATACACAGTTGTCGTTTCCTGCTTCATTGCACCACATAATGCAGAACCTCAGAAAATGGACCGCAACACGGACATTTTCGTTTTGGGAATCATGGAAAATCTGGCCGAATAATTTGGTTTGGCTTGGTTTATTATTGCCATGTTTAGTTTAGTTTAGTTTAGTTTATTAGTTTAGAGTACAGAGTCATGGAGTGCAACAGTGTGGAAACAGGCCCTTCGGCCCAACTTGCCTGCACCGGCCAACAATGTCCCAGCTACACTAGTCCCACTTGCCCGCTTTTGGTCCATATCCCCCCAAACCTGTCCTATCCATGTACCTGTCTAACTGTTTCTTAAACGTTGGGATAGTCCCTGCCTCAACTATCTCCTCTGGCAGCTTGTTCCATACACCCACCACCCTTTGTGTGAAAAGGTTACCCCTCAGATTCCTATGAAATCTTTGCCCCTTCACCTTAAACCTATGTCCTCTGGTCCTCGTATCCCCCACTCTGGGCAAGAGACTCTGTGCATCTAACCGATCTATTCCTCTCATGATTTTATACACCTCTGTAAGATCACCCCTCATCCTCCTGCGCTCCAAGGAATAGAGACCCAGCCTGCTCAACCTCTCCCTGTAGCTCACACCCTCTAGTCCTGGCAACATCTTCGTAAATCTCCGTTGAACCCTTTCAAGCTTGACAATATCTTTCCTATAACATGGTGGCCACAACTGAACACAATACCCTAAACGTGGTCTCACCAACATCTTGTACAACTGCAACATGACCTCCCAACTTCTATACTCAGTTTAGTTTAGTATAGTTTTGTTTAGTTTAGTTTAGAGATACATCGCAGGAACAGGCCCTGCGGCCCACCGAGTTCGCACCGACCAACGATCCCCACACACTAACACTACCCTACGCACGCGAGGGACAATTTTACACTCATACATTTTCACCAAGCCAATTGGCCTACAAACCTTATAAGAAAATAACTGCAGATGCTGGTACAAATCGATTTATTCACAAAACGCTGGAGTAACTCAGCAGGTCAGGCAGCATCTCGGGAGAGAAGGAATGGGTGACGTTTCGGGTCTCTTGTTTTGTTGCGCGCTATCCATTCAGCGGAAAAGCTGTACGTGATTACATTCAAGCCGTCCACAGTGTACAGATCCAGGACACTGACTGAATAACATGGTCGGGATACGGGTCCACCACCGATCGTCCGGCAACTGGTGGTCCGGCACCTCCTTTAATCCGGACAAAATTACGGGAGCGCGCTTGAAATCCCCCGCCCCTGGAAATCCCCCCGAAAATGTGGCGCCTGGGCGGGTGAGGCGGACAATCTTGACCTGATCGGGACTTCCGCGGCTGGTCGGCGGGTCGACTCTGCCCCCTGTGGCCGGGCTCTGGAGCTGCGGCTCGGCCGGAGCCGGCAGATCCGTTCCCATGGCGACGTCCGTGGCCGTGACTGCTGTTGGAGACAATAGACAATAGGTGCAGGAGTAGGCCATTCGGCCCTTCGAGCCAGCACCGCCATTCAATGTGATCAAGGCTGATCATTCTCGATCAGTACCCCGTTCGATACGGACAACACGCCAAGGCTCTTGAACCAAGGGTGCCGGGAAAATCGGTGGTGGACCTGCATCGTACAAAAGAACTGCAGATGCTGCTTTACACCCAAGATAGACACATAAATGCTGGAGTAATCAGCGGGTCAGGCAGCATCTCTGGAGAACATGGAGAGGTGATGTTTCGGGGCGAGACCCGTTTTCACGTATAAATTGACGGCATTTCAGATGAATTTATTATTGCCTCATGTGCCTTGGGACAGTGAAAAGCTTTTGTTTGTCTGCTATCCAGTCCAAGACTACACACAGCTAGGGGGGACAGAGGAACTACCTGAAGTTGGAGAGGTCAATGTTCATACCGCTGGGGTGTAAACCGCCCAAGAGAAATATGAGATGCTGTTCCTCCAATTTGCGCTGGGCCTCACTATGACAATGGAGGAGGCCCAGGACAGAAAGGTCAGACTGGGAGTGGGAGGGGGAGTTGAAGTGCTCAGCCACTGGGAGATCAGGTTGGTTAAGGCGGACTGAGCGAAGGTGTTGAGCAAAACGATCGGCGAGCCTGCGTTTGGTCTCGCCGATGTAGAGAAGTTGACATCTGGAACAGCGGATACAGTAGATGAGTTTGGAGGAGGTGCAGGTGAACATTCTGCCTCACCTGGAAGGACTGTTTGGGTCCTTGGATGGAGTCGAGGGGGGGAGGTAAAGGGACAAGTGTTTGCATCTCCTGCGGTTGCAGGGGAAAATACCTGGGGATGGGATGGTTTGGGTGGGAAGGGACGAGTGGACCAGGGAGTGATGGAGGGAACAGTCTCTGCGGAATGCAGAATGGGGTGGAGATGGGAAGAGGTGGCCAGTAGTGGGATCCCGTTGGAGGTGACGGAAATGTCGGAGGATGATTTGTTGTATACGACGGCTGATGGGGTGGAAGGTGAGGACAGGGGGGACTCTATCCTTATTACGAATGGGGAGAGGGGGAGCAAGAGCGGAGCTGTGGGATATAGAGGAGACCCTAGTGAGAGCCTCATCTATAATGGAAGAGGGGAAGCCTCGTTTCCTAAAGAACGAGGACATCTCTGCAGTTGTTTTCCTACACACGATCGCAAAGTGCACAGATAAAGGATAAAAGGTACAACATTTAATGCAAGATAAAGTCCATTTAAAGATAGTTCGAAGGTCTCCAGAGGTAGACGGGAGATCTGGACTGTCCCCTAGTTGTGTAACTCAACAGGTCAGGCAACATCTCTGGAGAACATGGATAGGTGACGTTTTTGGTCAAGACCCTTCTTCAGACTGGTTGCATGGACTGAGATTATCCACTGTATTTCAGAGGAAATGTCCCGACCTGAACCGTCACCTATCGACGTTCTCCAGAGATGTTGCCTGACGCGTTGTGTTACTCCAGCACTTTGTGCCCTTCTTCGTCAATCCAGCCTCTGCATTTCTGGTAAACCTCCTCCACACCCTTTCCAAAGACTCCAACCCAACGTGAATGTTCAGGAAAGTTTGTCTAAACTTTAACCAGTAGATACTTTTTGCACTCACAACATAACACTCGCAATTTTTTTTATTTTCAGAAGTTCATGTTGATGAGTCCCTGGAGCAGAAGTAGGCCATTCGGCCCATCAACCCTACTCCGCCCAATCCATCACGGCTGATCTATCTCTCCCTCTCACCCCCATTCTCCTGCCTTCTCCCCGTAACCCCTGACACCCGTACTAGTCGACAATCTGTCTACCTCTGCCTTAAAAATGCCCAATGACTTGCCCTCCATTGTCGTTTGTGGCAGAGAATTCCACAGATTCACCACCCTGTGACTAAAGAAGTTCCTCCTTATCTCCACTCCAAGGGTATTTCTTTTTAAATTTGCGAATTTCCCTTCATTTCCGGCAGGGTTTTCATTAATTCCATGCCTTGTTATTTCTGGAAAGGGCATTGTTTGGTTTTATTCCCGGCAGATGTTGAATAGATGGGAATCCATGAAATGTGTTATGCGGTGCACGTCTTGAGTGGTTGTTGAAGATTACTAAGGGCCATCTGCTCTGTTGCCTCATTCCCGGCAATGCTCTGCCTCTCAGATCACACACGATGACTGACAATTCTTGCACAAGGCATCGCAGACCGGCCGGCGAAGTGTTGAGTGTGTGGGAAGGAACTTTTGCTTCAGAGATACAGCGCGGAAACAGCAGGCCCTTCGGCCCACCGAGCCCGTGCCGACCAGCGATAGTGTGCACTCGCACTATCCCACGCACACACACGAGGGACGATGACGATTCTTTCCCAAGCCAATTAGCCTACAAACCTGCACGTCTTTGGAGCGTGGGAGTGTAACGGACCGCAGGTAGGCCCAAATGCAGCACACGGAACCAAGGAAGTAGTTTTAGAATGAGCTTTATTTCTACCTGCTCGCGGTCGGGGACAGAAGACTGAGGCGTTCACCAGGGTCTACGGCGAGGCGCGAAGGCCGGGAGCAGGCAGGGTCGGCAACGGGAAATCAGTCCCAGAGAGAATGCTGGAGAGTCTCGCATGAGGGCTAAGAACAATCTAGCAAAGAGTATAGTGTGTGCAGGAAGGGTTTATCTGCTGGCTTGATTGGTGATCTGGAGCAGGTGAGTGAACAGGTGAGGGGAGTTGGCTTAACGTGGTGGGCGTGGCTGGCAGGTGATGAACAGGACAGACTGTGACAGAGGGAGTACCTGGACAAAAACCCTCGCAGGTCACGGGGAGATCGTACAAACTCCGCGCGGACAGCGCCCGTGGTCAGGATGGAAGCCGGGTCTCCGGCGCTGTGAGGCAGCAACTCTACCGCTGCGCCACCGCACCGCCCTAAATCTCAGAACTGGCATTGTCAGAGTAATTCAGTGTAGTGACATGACTAAAGACTGTGGTCATGGAATTGACAAGACTCTTAACGGGCGTGCCAAGGGCGGTCACGGTGGCGCAGCGGTAGAGTTGCTGCCTTACAGCGCCTGCAGCGCCGGAGACCCGGGTTCGATCCCAACCTCAATAGACAATAGACAATAGGTGCAGGAGGAGGCCATACGGGCCTTCGAGCCAGCACCGCCATTCAATGTGGTCATGGCTGATCATTCTCAATCAGTACCCCGTTCCTGCCCTCTCCCCATACCCCCTGACTCCGCTATCCTTAAGAGCTCTATCTAGCTCTCTCTTGAATGCATTCAGAGAATTGGCCTCCACGGCCTTCTGAGACAGAGAATTCCACAGATTCACAACTCTCTGACTGAAAAAGTTTTTCCTCATCTCAGTTCTAAATGGCCTACCCCTTATTCTTAAACTGTGGCCCCTTGTTCTGGACTCCCCCAACATTGGGAACATGTTTCCTGCCTCTAACATGTCCAACCCCTTAATAATCCACGGGTGCTGTCTGTACGGAGTTTGCACGTTCTCCCCGTGACCCGCGTGGGTTTCCTCCGAGATCTTCGGTTTCCTCCCACACTCCGAAGACGTACAGGTCTGTAGGTTAATTGGCTTGGTATAAATGTAAAAATTGGCCCGAGCGGGTACAGAAAAGTGTGAACGTGCGGGGATCGCTGGTCGGCGCGGACCCGGTGGGCCGAAAGGGCATGTTTCCCTGCTGCATCTCTAAACTAAACTAAAAAAATAACTAAACTAAACTCCCTCTCACCTCCCTCTGCCATTGTGCATCGTGACTGCACAGGAGTGGCACGGTGGCGCAGCGGTAGAGTTGCTGCCTTACAGCACCAGTGGCCCGGGTTCGATCCAGACTACGGGCGCTGTCTGCACGGAGTTTGTACCTTCTCCCCGTGACCGAGTGGGTTTTCTCCGGTTTTTCATTTCACGCCCAAAGTCATGGGGGTTCCGTAGATTATTTGGCCTCTGTTAGACTTCCCCTCGCGTGCAGGGAGCGGCTGGGAAAGTGGGATAAGATGGAACTAGTGATAGACTACAAAAAGCTGGAGTAACTCTGCGGGCCAGGCAGCATCTCTGGGGAGGAGGAACGGGTGACGTTTCAGGTCGAGGCCCTTCTTCAGACCGGTCAGGGGTAAGGGAAACCGATAGGTATGGACGGTGATGTCAACAGATGAAGAACAGTGAATGAAAGATATGCGAAGAAGTGACGATGATAAAGGGAACAGGCCATTGTCAGCTGTTTGTGGGGTGAAAACGAGAAGCTGGTGCGACTTGGGTGGGGGAGGGATGGAGAGAGAGAGAGAGAATGCCGGGGCTACCTGAAGTGAGAAAAATCAATATCATACAACTGGGCCGTAAGCCGCCCAAGGGAATTCCAGGTGATACCAGGTGACCGGTGGCCAGCGTGGACTCAATGGGCTGAAGGGCCTGGTGTATCTCTAATGAGTTCATCGGTCACAGGAGCAGAATTGGGCCATTCAGCCCATCGAGTCTACCCCGCCGTCCAGCCACGGCTGATCTATCTATCCCTCTCAACCCCATTCACCAGCCTTCTCCCCATAACCCCTGACACCCGCACAATAGACAATAGACAATAGACAATAGACAATAGGTGCAGGAGGAGGCCATTCAGCCGTTCGAGCCAGCACCGCCATTCAATACGATCATGGCTGATCACTCTCAATCAGTACCCCGTTCCTGCCTTCTCCCCATACCCCCTCACTCCGCTATCCTTAAGAGCTCTATCCAGCTCTCTCTTGAAAGCATCCAACGAACTGGCCTCCACTGCCTTCCGAGGCAGAGAATTCCACACCTTCACCACTCTCTGACTGAAAAAGTTCTTCATCATCTCCGTTCTAAATGGCCTACCCCTTATTCTTAAACTGTGGCCCCTTGTTCTGGACTCCCCCAACATTGGGAACATGTTTCCTGCCTCTAATGTGTCCAATCCCCTAATTATCTTATATGTTTCAATAAGATCCCCCCTCATCCTTCTAAATTCCAGTGTATACAAGCCTAATTGCTCCAGCCTTTCAACATACGACAGTCCCACCATTCCGGGAATTAACCTAGTGAACCTACGCTGCACGCCCTCAATAGCAAGAATATCCTTCCTCAAATTTGGAGACCAAAACTGCACACAGTACTCCAGGTGCGGTCTCACCAGGGCCCGGTACAACTGTAGAAGGACCTCTTTGCTCCTATACTCAACTCCTCTTGTTATGAAGGCCAACATTCCATTGGCTTTCTTCACTGCCTGCTGTACCTGCATGCTTCCTTTCAGTGACTGATGCACTAGGACACCCAGATCTCGTTGAACATCCCCTTCTCCTAACTTGACACCATTCAGATAATAATCTGCCTTTCTATTCTTACTTCCAAAGTGAATAACCTCACACTTATCTACATTAAACTGCATCTGCCATGTATCCGCCCACTCACACAACCTGTCCAAGTCACCCTGCAGCCTTATTGCATCTTCCTCACAATTCACACTACCCCCCAGCTTAGTATCATCTGCAAATTTGCTAATGGTACTTTTAATCCCTTCATCTAAGTCATTAATGTATATCGTAAATAGCTGGGGTCCCAGCACCGAACCTTGCAGTACCCCACTGGTCACTGCCTGCCATTCCGAAAGGGACCCATTTATCCCCACTCTTTGCTTTCTGTCTGTCAACCAATTTTCTATCCATGTCAGTACCCTACCCCCAATACCATGTGCCCTAATTTTGCCCACTAATCTCCTATGTGGGACCTTGTCAAAGGCTTTCTGAAAGTCGAGGTACACCACATCCACTGACTCTCCCCTGTCAATTTTCCTAGTTACATCCTCAAAAAATTCCAGTAGATTTGTCAAGCATGATTTCCCCTTCGTAAATCCATGCTGACTCGGAATGATCCTGTTACTGCTATCCAAATGCTCAGCAATTTCGTCTTTTATAATTGACTCCAGCATCTTCCCCACCACTGATGTCAGACTAACTGGTCTATAATTACCCGTTTTCTCTCTCCCTCCTTTCTTAAAAAGTGGGATAACTTTTGCTATCCTCCAATCCACAGGAATTGATCCTGAATCTATAGAACATTGAAAAATGATCTCCAATGCTTCCACTATTTCTAGAGCCACCTCCTTAAGTACTCTGGGATGCAGACCATCAGGCCCTGGGGATTTATCAGCCTTCAGTCCCATCAGTCTACCCAAAACCATTTCCTGCCTAATGTGGATTTCCTTCAGTTCCTCCATCACCCTAGGTTCTCCGGCCCCTAGAACATTTGGGAGATTGTGTGTATCTTCCTCAGTGAAGACAGATCCAAAGTAACGGTTTAACTCGTCTGCCATTTCTTTGTTCCCCATAATAAATTCCCCTGCTTCTGTCTTCAAGGGACCTACATTTGCCTTGACTATTTTTTTCCTCTTCACGTACCTAAAAAAACATTTGCTATCCTCCTTTATATTATTGGCTAGTTTACCCTCGTACCTCATCTTTTCTCCCCGTATTGCCTTTTTAGTTAACTTTTGTTGCTCTTTAAAAGAGTCCCAATCCTCTGTCTTCCCACTCTTCTTTGCTATGTTATACTTCCTCTCCTTAATTTTTATGCTGTCCCTGACTTCCCTTGTCAGCCACAGGTGTCTCTTACTCCCCTTAGAGTCTTTCCGCCTCTTTGGGATAAATTGATCCTGCAACCTCTGCATTATTCCCAGGAATACCTGCCATTGCTGTTCTACCGTCTTCCCTGCTAGGGCCTCCTTCCAGTCAATTTTGGCCAGCTCCTGCCTCATGCCTCTGTAATCCCCTTTGCTATACTGTAATACTGACACTTCCGATTTTCCCTTCCGCCTTTCCATTTGCAGAGTAAAACTTATCATGTTGTGATCACTGCCTCCTAATGGCTCTTTTACCTCTAGTCCCCTTATCAGATCAGGATCATTACACAACACTAAATCCAGAATTGCCTTCTCCCTGGTAGGCTCCAGTACAAGCTGTTCTAAGAATCCATCTCGAAGGCACTCTACAAACTCTCTTTCCTGGGGTCCATTTCCAACCTGATTTTCCCAGTCTACCTGCATGTTGAAATCTCCCATAACCACCGTAGCATTACATTTGTGACACGCCAATTTTATCTCCTGATTCAACTTGCACCCTATGTCGAGGCTACTGTTTGGGGGCCTATAGATAACTCCCATTAGGGTCTTTTTACCCTTACAATTCCTCATTTCTATCCATACTGATTCAACATCTCCTGATTCTATGTCACCCCTTGCAAGGGAATGAATATCATTCCTTACCAGCAGAGCAACCCCACCCCCTCTGCCCACCTGTGTCTTTTCTATACGTTGTGTACCCCTGAATATTCAGTTCCCAGCCCTGGTCCTCTTGTAGCCATGTCTCAGTGATCCCTACAACATCATACTTGCCCATGACTAACTGAGCCTCAAGCTCATCCACTTTATTTTTTATACTACGCGCATTTAAGTATAACACTTTAACTTCTGTATTTACCTCCCCTCTCACATCGGTCACAAATGGCCCTGCCCTTAATCTCTTTTCCCCTCTAGAACTTCTGTTCCCATTCTTCCGAGAGTCTTCTGCAATATCTCCTGTATTCCCTTTTACCTCATCTTCATATTCACAATTTGTTAACCCCTCCCCCCCACTACTTAGTTTAAAGCCACAGGTGTCACACTAGCAAACCTGCCTGCCAGAATGTTTGTCCCCCTGCTGTTAAGATGTAACCCGTCCCTTTTGTACAAGTTACCCCTAGCCCAGAAGAGATCCCAGTGGTCCAGAAATCTAAATCCCTGCTCTCTGCACCAGCCCCTCAGCCATAAATTCATACCCTCTATCTCTCTGTTCCTGGCCTCACCAGCACGAGGTACCGGTAGCAGTCCAGAGATAACCACCTTCGACGTCCTACTTCTCAGTCTTTTTCCTAACTCTCTAAACTCCCGCTGTAGCACCTCCTTCCTCTTCCGCCCGACGTCATTCGTGCCCACGTGCACCACGACTTCAGGTTGATCGCCTTCCCTCACTAGGATGTTCTGAAGCCGGTCCGTGATGTGCTGAACCCTGGCACCAGGGAGGCAACAGACCATCCTCAAGTCCCTCCTGCTGCCACAGAATCTTCTGTCCGTCCCTCGGACGATGGAGTCACCGACCACTACGGCTCTTCCTGACTTCGGTCTCCCCTGTCGAGTATCCTTGCCAACAGGTCCGCCACTCGGACTGGAAACGTCTTCTGCCCCGACAGTTCCCAAGAGGGTATACCTATTTGCAATAGGCACAGCCACTGGGGTCTCCTGCAGTCCTCGTCCACTCCCCCCTGAAACAGTCTCCCACCTTCGCTCGACCCGGACACTTGGCGTGACAGCCTCACAATAGGTCCTGTCGAGGAAACTCTCGCATTCCCGGATGGCCTCTGAGGTCATCCAACTGCCCCTCCAACTCCACCACACGTCCATTCAGGAGCTGCACCAATCAAGAATCTGTCAATATCCGTCTTAGAATTTCCACTGACTTGGCCTCCACAGCCGTCTGTGGCAATAAATTCCACAGATTCACCGCCCTCTGACTAAAGGAATTTGTTCTTGCCTCCTTCCTAAAGATGCGTCCTTTCATCTTGAGGAATTTTTATCTTCTATTGAAACGTTCTAATCTTCTAACAGATTTGTGAGGCATGATCACACTTTAATGGATCAATTTGAACTCTGCAAATTGGCCTCTTTACCCGCTGTTACCTCTGAAGCCTAAAACACCGAAACCTAACTTCAATGCGGAACCTTCTCTGGTTTCTTATTAATAGACTCGAGCAATTTCCCTACGTCAGTCTCGCCAGTGCGTACTTCCCCTTTCTTATCTGCCTTTATTTGCTGTGCTTACTTTTCTTTGTTGCCTTTCGCTTTGTGGAAACACTTCTGGAATCTCCGGGATTTTAGGAATTGTAAAAAAACACCTGTGCACATTCCAAAGACACGCAGATCGATAGGTTAGTTAATGTTAATCGGAGACCAGTCTCACCCCCCCCCTGGTCACTCCCTCTTCTCCCCTCTCCCATCAGGCAAGAGGTACAGACACGTGTGAAAACGCACACCTCCAGATTCAGGCACAGTTTCGTCATTGTTCTCTGTCTCTCCACATCATTGTCTGCGCCTCTCGTTTCCCCTCCTCCCTATCCAGTCTGAAGAAGGGTCTCGACCCGAGACGTCACCCATTCCTTCGCTCCAGAGATGCTGCCCGACCCGCTGAGTTACTCCAGCTTTTGGTGTCTATCTTTGGTTTAAAGCCGCATCTGCAGTCCCTTCCTGCACAGTTTCTTCTCAGCTGTTATCAGGCAACTGGGTTAATTGTCCTCTCACCAGCTAGAGAGCGGTCCTGGCCCCTGGAGACCTTTGTCCTGTCCGATCCCCCCCTACTACACTGCGCACATTGGACTTTGTCGATGGTGAAGTGCTGATCTGCTACGATGCTACGATGCTGAGAACTATATTCTGCAGAAGTTTCTGAAGAAGGGTCTCGACCCGAAACGTCACCCATTCAGTTTTCAGTTTAGTGAGACCGCGCGGAAACAGGCCCTTCGGCCCGCCGAGTCCGCGCCGACCAGCGATCCCCGCACATTAACACTCTCCTACACACACACAGGGGACAATTTTTCCCTTATACCAAGCCAATTAACCCTCAAAACTGTGCGTCTCTGGAGCGTGGGAGGAAACCGGAGTTCCCGGAGAAGAACCCACGCAGGTCACGGGGAGAAGGTGCAAACTCCGTGCAGACACGCACCCGGAGTCAGCATCGAACCCGGGGTCTCTGGTGCTGTAAGGCGGCAACTCTGCCGCTGCACCACCGCGCTGCCCTGATACAGGGGCCTTTCCTCCTGGTTTGGGAACGGCTCCATCCAAGACCACAAGACCATCCAAGACCGCACTAACACTAACCTGCACGCCCTCGGGACAGTTTACACATACATCCAGCCAACTACCCCAGATACCTGTACGCCTTTGGAGTGCGGGAGGAAACTGAAGATCTCGGAGAAAACCCACGCGGTCACGGGGAGAACGTACAAACTCCCTACGGGCAAGCACCCGTGGTCGGGATTGAACCCGGGTCTCCGGCGCTGCAAGCGCTGTAAGGCGGCAACTCTACCGCTGCGCCACCGTGGCCGCCCTTTCCTTCTCTCCGGAGATGCTGCCTGTCCCGCTGAGTTACTCCAGCATTTTGTGTCTATCTTCGGTTTAAACCAGCATCTGTAGTTCCTTCCTCCAACTATATTCTGCACTCTGCACCTATTGTACTTGATATTGGCTTGATAGTATTTCTGTAGAGTATTGCAGTGAGACCCTTGTTGTACCAGGCCATGGAGGGGAGGAATGGTGTTCCTTATTGCCGATTACCCGCAGTAACCGAGTATGGGGATTCTCATTGTCTAAGCTGTAATGCTGTAATGATGGCGCATAGAAACATAGAAAATAGGTGCAGGAGGAGGCCATTTGGCCCTTTGAGCCAGCACCGCCATTCATTGTAGTATAAGAAAATAACTGCAGATGCTGGTAAAACCTGAAACGTCACCCATTCCTTCTCTCCTGAGATGCTGCCTGACCTGCTGAGTTACTCCAGCATTTTGTGAATAAATACCTTCGGATCAGTCTGAAGAAGGGTCTCGACCCGAAACGTCACCCATTCCTTCTCTCCTGAGCTGCTGCCTGACCTGCTGAGTTACTCCAGCATTTTGTGAATAAATACCCGCCATTCATTGTGATCATAATAATAATAATAATGCATTACATTTATATAGCGCTTTTCATATACTCAAAGACGCTTTACAGGGATTTAGAGAACATAGGGAAGTGAATAAATAGATAAATAAGTAAACGAACAGAGAAAGGAGACAGAAGGTGAGGTGACCTTCAGTGGTTGAAGGCAGTACTGCACAGGTGAGACTTCAGTGATGTTTTGAATGTGGTGAGTGTGGAGGAGTCTCTGACGGTTTGAGGTAGTGAGTTCCATAGGGTGGGAGCAGCGATGGAGAAAGCCCTGTCCCCCCAGGATCTGAGTTTGGTCCGGATGTGGGGGGACAGGAGATTGGCAGCGGCAGAGCGGAGGGTGCAGGTGGGAGTGTGCCTGTGGAGGAGGTCGGTCAGGTAGGATGGGGCCAGGTTATGGAGGGCTTTGTAGGTCATGAGGAGGATTTTGTACTGGATTCTCTAGGGGATGGTGAGCCAGTGGAGTTTGTAAAGGACGGGGGTGATATGGTCACGGATCGGGGTGTGGGTGAGTAGACGGGCAGCGGAGTTTTGAATGTATTGAAGTTTACTGATGATTTTTGAGGGTGCGCCATAGAGGAGGCTGTTGCAGTAGTCCAGACGGGAGGTGATGAAGGCGTGGATGAGGGTTTCTGCAGCTGTGGAGGAGAGGCATGGACGGAGACGGGCAATGTTTTTGAGGTGGAAGAAGGCTGTCTTTGTGATGTGGTTGATGTGTTTGTCGAAGGAGAGGGTTTGATCAAAGATGATTCCAAGATTCCGGATGTGACGGGAGGTGGATACTGGGAGACCATCAATATTGAGGATGAAGTTTTGGGTGGATTTGGTGAGCGTTTTTGGACAAATGATGATGATTTCAGATTTGTTGCAATTGAGTTTGAGGAAATTTGATTGAAGCCAAGATTTTATTTCAGTGATGCAGTTTGTCAGTGTAGAGTGTGTGGTGGGGGAGATTGACTTGGTGGAGATGAGGAGCTGGATATCATCGGCGAAGCAGTGGAAGTTGAGACCATGACGGCGGATTAATTGACCAAGGGGGAACAGGTAGAGGATGAAGAGGAGGGGGCCAAGGACTGAGCCTTGGGGGACACCTTGGGGGAGGGGAGCGGTGGGGGATTTACAGTTGTTAATGGAGATGAACTGGTGTCTGTCAGAGAGGTAAGATTTGAACCAGGATAGGGCTGTGCCGGTGATGTTAAAGGAGGTTTCAAGTCGGGTGAGGAGAATGGAGTGATTTATGGTGTCAAAGGCGGCGCTGAGGTCAAGTAGGATGAGGATGTTGAGGTTGCCAGCGTCGGAGGAGAGGAGAATGTCGTTTGTGATTTTGAGGAGCGCAGTTTCAGTACAGTGGTTGGAGCGGAATCCGGATTGGAAAGTTTCATACAGGTTATTGGTAGAGAGGTTATTGGTAGAGAGAGGTAGATCATGGCTGATCATCCACAATCAGTAACCTGTGCCTGCCTTCCCCCCATATCCCTTGAAATAAAATCGGGCTCGTCCGGGATTTGAACCCGGGACCTCTCGCACCCGAAGCGAGAATCATACCCCTAGACCAACGAGCCAGCTCGAGTCTATTAACTAGCAGCGGTAGAGTTGCTGCCTTCCAGCGCCAGGAGTCTGTACGTTCCCCCCTTGACCAGCGTGGGTTTTCACCAGGTTTCCACCCAACTCCGAAGACGTGCAGATTTGTAGGTTAATTGGCTTGGGTAAAGATTGCAGGCAGTCCCCGGTGTGTGCAGGAGAGTGCTGGTGCACAGGGATCGCTGGTCGATGCAGACTCGGTGGGCCAAAGGCCCAGCATCCACGCTGTGTCTCCGAACTAAACTAAACTAAACAAAGAACAGCTGTTGCTGATCATTGCACAAAAGGACACAAAGTGCTGGAGTCAATGGCAATAATAATAGACCTAAGCCTCAGCCTGTAACCGAGGCTCCACAATCCTCAGTCTCACGCCAAGGATTCCCTTGCCACTGGATAAATGTCTTCCTTCCCATTTCGGTCCTGCATGTAAAATTCCATCATATTATAAACATTTTTACGGGCGGCACGGTGGCGCAGCGGGTAGAGCAGCTGCCTCACAGCGCCAGAGACCCAGGTTCCATCCCGACTGCGGGTGCTGTCTGCACGGAGTTTGCACGTTCTCCCCGTGACCTGCGCGGGTTTTCTCCGGGTGCTCCGGTTTCCTCCCTCACGTGCAGGTTTGCAGGCTCATTGGCTTCGGTAAAAGTTGTAAATTGTCCCGAGTGCGTAGTAGGATAGATAGTTGCTCGTGTTCCGGGACGATCGCCGGTCGGCACGGACTCGGTGGGCCGAAAGGCCTCTTTACCCGCTGTTACCTCTGAAGCCTAAAACACCGAAACCTAACTGCGATTCCACAACCCTGTCGGATTCACTCGACACTGGATAAAAAATGTACTGGATAAAATGATGTGGACGAAAAGATTCACCAGCCTTTGAATAAAAATTTTCCTTCCCACTTTCGACTTGAATGACTCAGCCGATTAAATATAACTATTGTATTACGAACATTTCTTGCTAAAGGGCCTTTAACCATCAGACTATTAATTGTCCTTTCTCGTTACACAATGCTAAATCTAAAATAACCTCTTTCCTTGATTGATCTGTATAAAAATATCTAGCAAGCCATGCGTCACACTTTGCAGGAACTTTCCTCCACAGTAATGCTGTTAAATGATTTACTCAGCTTAAAGAGCCCTCCGATTAATGTATAACCTTTGCCAGCTTTGATTTGAATGACCTCTTTTGTTTATTATACTTTATTTCTGTGCACAGGAAGGAACGGCAGATGCTGGTTTGTACCGAAGATAGACACAAAACGCTGGAGTGACCCAGCAGGTCAGGCAGCATCTCTGGAGAGACGGAACGGGTGACGTTTTGGGTCGGAACCCTTCTCCAGACTGTATCTCTGTGTGTATCATGTTTGCAGAGCCCACCTTACTCACCGTCGTCCCTTTGGTGCCAATGGAAGAAGTTTCATTGAAATCGGTGCTATATTTTAAAAGTTATTCACATTTTAAAGTTTAAATCTATCTCCTAGGGAGGGAGGGTGGAGGGAGGGGGGCAGAGGAGGGGATAAGGGGGGTTGAGGGGGATGGAGTGGGGGGGAAGTGGGGAGGGAGGAGAAGGGGTGGAGGGAGGGGGAGGGAGTGAGGGGGGGGGATGAGAGGGGATAAGGGGGTTGAGGGGGATGGGGTGGGGGGAAGGAGGAGGGAGGAGATGGGGTGGAGGGAGGGGGGAGGGAGTGAGGGGGGGATGAGAGGGGATAAGGGGGTTGAGGGGGATGGAGTGGGGGAGGGGGAGGGGGAGGGGGAGGGGGAGGGGGAGGGGGAGGGGGAGGGGGAGGGGGAGGGGGAGGGGGGAGGGAGGAGAGGGGGAGGGAAGGGAGAAGAGCGAGGGAGTGGGGGGGGGGAGGGAAGGAGGGGGGAGAAGGGTGAGGGGGGGGCAGGGAGGGAGGGAGTGGGGGGGGAGTGGGGTGGGAGAGGGTGCTGCACCAATGCAGGAGGGGTTTGGGCCCAATGGGTCCCGTTGGTCTCGTATGACAATAAAACATCCCTTGACTTGAATGCTCCCATTGAAACGATGCCCTGTACCAGTGCTTCTTGAACTGGTGAATGGTTCACCCAAGGGTGAATGAAATTATTTTGGGGTGACTGAAACTAGAGGGATGAATGAAGGGTGAATGACTTAATATATAATTGAGCATAAGACGAAAATTACCAAAGAAACATAAGAAAATGTAGTGGAGGGTGAATGAAATGTTGTGATAAAGACTCAAGGGTGAACGACACTGAATGAGTTTGAGAAGCACTACCCTCTGTCACCATTTTGGGGTATTTACACGACTCTGGTCTGCACGGTGGCGCAGCTGGTAGAGCCGCCGCCTCACAGCGCCGGAGACCTGGGTTCGATCCTGATCTCGGACGCTGTCCGTGTGCAATTGGCACTTTCTCCCTGTGACCATGTGGGCTTTCTCTGGGCAGAAACCGCATCCCAAAGACGCGCGGGTTTGTAGGTTAATTGGCCATCTGTAAATTGCCTCATCGTGTGCAAGGAGTGGATGAGAAAGTGGGATAGCGTAGAACCAGTGTGAACGGCTGATCGACCGTCGGCGTGGACTAGGTGGGCCGAAGGGCCTGCTTCCATGCTGAATCTTTCAATCAATCAATTAATTAGTTATAACTTAACAAGTCTAAAGAAGGTTCCCTACAGGGTCAGGCAGAATCTCTGGATAAAAAGGAATAGGTGACGTTTCGTGTCAAGACCAAAGAAGCCAGTTTGGTTCAGTTCAGTTCAGTTCAGTTCAGTTCAGTTCAGTTAAGTTCAGTTGAGATTAGTTAAGTTTAGTTTAGTTTAGTTTAGTTTAGTTTAGTTTAGTTTAGTTTAGTTTAGTTTAGTTTAGTTTAGTTTAGTTCAGTTTAGTTGAGATTAGTTAAGTTTAGTTGAGATTAGTTAAGTTTAGTTTAGTTTAATTTAGTTTAGTTCAGTTTAGTTGAGATTAGTTAAGTTTAGTTGAGATTAGTTAAGTTTAGTTTAGTTTAGTTCAGTTTAGTTGAGATTAGTTAAGTTAAGTTTAGTTTAGTTTGGAGATACAGTGTGGTAGTAAGCCCTTCGGCCCAACGGGTCCACGACAACCATCGATCACCCATGCACTATTTCCAACCTGCCCACTGGGTACAATCTACAGAAGCCAATTAACCTACAAACCTGCACGTCTTTGGGATGTGGGAGGAAACCGGAGCACCCGGAGAAAATACACTGGAATACACTGGAATTTAGAAGGATGAGAGATAATCTTATCGAAACGTATAAGATTATTAAGGGGTTGGACACGTTAGAGGCAGGAAACATGTTCCCAATGTTGGGGGAGTCCATAACCAGGGGCCACAGTTTAAGAATAAGGGGCAGGCCATTTAGAACGGAGATGAGGAAAAACCTTTTCAGTCAGAGAGTTATGAATCTGTGGAATTCTCTGCCTCAGAAGGCAATGGAGGCCAATTCTCTGAATGCATTCAAGAGAGAGCTAGATAGAGCTCTTAAGGATAGTGGAGTCAGGGGGTATGGGGAGAAGGCAGGTACGGGGTACTGATTGACAATGATCAGCCATGATCACATTGAATGGAAGTGCTGGCTCGAAGGGCCGAATGGCCTACTCCTGCACCTATTGTCTATTGTCTATTGTCTAATAGGCTTGGTGTGATCAGCCATGATCACATTGAATGGTGGTGCTGGCTTGAAGGGCCGAATGGCTTCCTCCTGCACCTATTGTCTATTGTCTATTGTCTAAAACCCACCCTGACCACGGGAAGAACGTGCAAACTCTGCACAGACAGACACCACCCGTAGTCAGGAGCTAACCGGGGTCACCGGCGCTGGAAGGCAGCAACTCCGTGACACGGTGGCGGGTAAAAATAGGCAATCCTACTGAGAAATTTCTGTGTGTAAATGGAACTTTTCTCAAAGTAGAACTTTTGGAGCCAAGAACGGAACACGAGAGCGCTGTAAATGGAACATTTCCAGTCAATGTTAGAGTTCGACTTTCTCAAGCAAATGAGTCTGGGAAATGACTCTGTGGGACACTGGCTAGTCATGTCACACAGCTGTGGAAAGGTCTCGAACCTAAATGCCGCCCATTCCTTCCCTCCAGAGGCGCTGCCTGTCCCGCTGAGTTACTCCAGGCATTTCGTGAGGTGAGCCTAACCGCGCAACGCAGAACAACAGCTATAAATGCCGTGAAATGTTTGCGGGCCTTGGTGGCGCAGCGGGTAGAGCCGATGCCTCACGGCCCCGGAGTCCCCGGGTTCGATCCTGACCACGGGTGCTTGTCTGCACGTTCTCCCCGTGACCTGCGTGGGTTTTCTCCGGGATGCTCCGGTTTCCTCCCAAAGACGTCCAGGTTTGCCGGCTGCTTTGCTTCTGTCAATTGTAAATTGCCCCTGGTGTGTGTGGGACAGTGCCAGTGTGCGGGGTGATCGCTGGTCGGCACAGACCCGGTGGGCCTAAAGCCTGAAGTCAAAGTGGGGGCAGGATAATGCCTGGCAAATGATAGGTGGATACAGGTGAGGGGAGGAAATAAGACCAAGTCCCTCCCCTTTATCCACCCTTTCATTCCTTCTTTAATCTTTGCTCGAGTTCTATTTTTGAAGGAGTTTTAAATTTTGCAACGTTGCCAAGCACATGATTAGTAACAGAGCGTAGGAAAGGGGAATTATTCACAAAATGCTGGAGTAACTCAGCAGGTCAGGCAGCATCTCAGGAGAGAAGGAATGGGTGACGTTTCGGGGAATGGTGTTCCTTATTGCCGATTACCCGCAGTAACCGAGTATGGGGATTCTCATTGTCTAAGCTGTAATGCGGGATGATGGCGCATAGAAACATAGAAAATAGGTGCAGGAGGAGGCCATTTGGCCCTTCGTGCCAGCACCGCCATTCATTGTAGTATAAGAAAATAAGTGCAGATTCTGGTACGACCTGAAACGTCACCCATTCCTTCCCTCCTGAGATGCTGCCTGACCTGCTGAGTTACTCCAGCATTTTGTGAATAAATACCTTCGGATCCGTCTGAAGAAGGGTCTCGACCCGAAACGTCACCCATTCCTTCTCTCCTGAGATGCTGCCTGACCTGCTGAGTTACTCCAGCATTTTGTGAATAGATACCGTCGATTTGTACCAGCATATGCAGTTATTTTCTTACACTACCTGTAGGAAAGGGGAATATTGATAAATAGGGAAGTGAGGGTTTGTTTGGGCCAAGCTGGTTCTTCCACAGGCTTCTCCACCTCCATCTCCCTTCCTCTGTTCCCTCCTCCTCAGGTTTCTGGTCTACAACTGTTCACTGCACAGCCGTTGGCAAATGTTGTGCAGCCGACAGGAGACCACGAGTGATAGAGTCACAGAGTGATACAGCGTGGAAACAGGCCCTCCAGCCCAACTTGCCCACACCGGCCAACATGTCCCAGCCACACTGGTCCCACCTGCCCGCGCTTGGTCCGTATCCCTCCAAACCCGTCCTGTCCATGTACCTGTCGAACTGCTTCTTCAACGTTGGGATAGTCCCTGCCTCAACTACCACCTCTGGCAGCTCGTTCCATACACCCGCCACCCTTTGTGTGAAAAAGGTACCCCTCAGATTCCTATTAAATCTTTTCCCCGTCACAAAAACGGTGGCGCAGCGGTAGAGTTGCTGCCTTACAGCGAATGCAGCTCTGGAGACCTGGGTTCGATCCTGACTACGGGCGCCGTCTGTACGGAGTTTGCACGTTCTCCCCGTGACCTGCGTGGGTTTTCTCCGAGATCTTCGGTTTTCTCCCACACTCCAAAGACGTGCAGGTTTGTAGGTTAATTGGCTTGGTAAACGTAAACATTGTCTCGAGTGGGTATCGGATAGTGTTAATGTACGGGGATCACAGGTCGGTGCGGACCCTGTGGGCCGAAAGGGCCTGTTTCCGCGCTGTATCTCTAAACTAAACAAAACTAAACTAAACCTATGTCTTGTTTCTCGATTCACCCTACTGTGCACAAGAGACTCTGTGCGTCCACCCGATCAATTCCTCTCATGGTGTTATGCACCTCCATAAGATCTCCCCTCATCCTCCTGCCCTCCAAGTCCTGTGGCCTTGATCCAGAAATTTCTGCATCAAACCAGCAGCGCTTCCACCAGATCTTCCACCAAATCAGCCCTGAGAGAAAATTGTGTATATTTTATAGACAATAGCCAATAGCCAATAGGTGCAGGAGGAGGCCATTCGGCCCTTCGAGCCAGCACCGCCATTCAACGTGATCATGGCTGATCATTCTCAATCAGTACCCCGTTCCTGCCTTCTCCCCATACCCCCTGACTCTGCTATCCTTAAGAGCTCTACCCAGCTCTCTCTCAAATGCATTCAGAGAATTGGCCTCCACTGCCTTCAGAGGCAGAGAATTCCACAGATTCACAACTCTCTGACTGAAAAAGTTTTTCCTCATCTCAGTTCTAAATGGCCTACCCCTTATTCTTAAACTGTGGCCCCTTGTTCTGGACTCCCCCGACATTGGGAACATGTTTCCTGCCTCTAACGTGCCCAACCCCTTAATAATCTTATACGTTTCGATAAGATCTCCGCTCATCCTTCTAAATTCCAGTGTATACAAGCCTAGTCGCTCCAGTCATTCAACATATGACAGTCCCGCCGTTCCGGGAATTAACCTAGTAAACCTACGCTGCACGCCCTCAATAGCAAGAATATCCTTCCTCAAATTTGGAGACCAAAACAGCACACAGTACTCCAGGTGCGGTCTCACTAGGGCCCTGTACAACTGCATTTGAATTTAAGATACTCTGTTAAATTGGAGAGGGAGCACCTCGTGTCCTGGTGTCGGGACAACAACCTCCCTCTCAATGTCAGCGAGACAAAGGAGATAGTGTTCGACTTCAGGAGGGGAAGCGGTTCACATAGCCGGGCCTGCATCGAAGGCGCCGAAGTAGAGGCGGTTGAAAGCTTCAAGTTCCTAGGAGTCAATATCACCAACAACTTCTCCTGGACCTCCCATATCGAAGCAACGACCAAGAAAGCTCACCAACGCCTCTAGAGGGCTTTGGAAGTTCGGCATGTCCCCTGCAACTCTCACCAACTTCTACAGATGCGCCGCTGAAAGCCATTTTATCAGGATGCACCACAGCACGGTTTGGGAACGGCTCCGTCCAAGGCCGCAAGAAATTGCAGCGGATTGTGGACCATCACACAGACCCACCTCTCTTCCACTGACTCCGCTTATACCTCGCGCTGCCTCGGCAAGGCCAGCAGCACGATCGAGGACGAGTCGCACCCCGGCCACTCCCTCTCCTCCCCTCAGGCAAAAGGCACGGAGGCGTGGAAACGCACGTCACCAGATTCGGGGACGGTTTCTTCCCAGCTGTTATCGGGCAACTGAATCATCCTACCCACAACCAGAGAGCAATCCTGAACTTGGAGGACCAGCATCTCATATTTCGCATGGGGCAGCTTACAGCCCAGTGGTATGAATATTGATTTCTCTCACTTCAAGTAGCCCCGGCATTCCCCCTCTCTCTCTCTCTCTCTCTATCCCTCCCCCACTCAAGTTGCACCAGCTCCTTGCACCAGTTTTCACCCAACCAACAGCTAACAATGGCCCGTTTCCTTTATCATCGTTACTTTTTTGCGTATCTTTCATTCATTGTTCTTTATCTCTCTACATCATCGTCTATATCCCTCTTTTCCCTTTCCCGTGACTTTCAGTCTGAAGAAGGGTCTCGACCCGAAACGTCACCCATTCCTTCTCTCCAGAGATGCTGCCTGTCCCGCTGAGTTACTCCAGTTTTTTTGTGGGTCTATCTTCGGTTTGAACTAACATCTGCAGTTCTTTCTTACACGCACTATCGACCTCATTGGCGAACCTCGGACTATCCTTGATCAGACTTTTCTGGCTTTACCTTGCACTAGTAAGTTACGTTTATTATGGTTTAACAGGCAGAAAATTCTCAGTGGGTTGCGCAAGTGTGTGTGTGTGAGAGTCTGTGTGTACGTGCGTGCGTGTGAGTGCATGCGTGCATGCCTGCATTTGTGTGTGTGTGTGTGTATGCATGCACGTATACATTTTTGTGCGTGTAAGTGCATGTGTGTGTGCATGCATTTGTGTCTCTGTGTGTGTGTGTGTGTGCGTGTACATTTGTGTGCGTGTGTGTGAATGCGTGTGTGTATGTATGAATGTGTGTGTGTGCGTGCGCGTGTGAGTGAATGTTTGCGCGTGAGTGCGTATGTGTGTGTGGGTGTATGTGCATGTGTATGTGTGAATGTGTGTGAATGTGTGTATGTGTGTGTGAGTGCATGAGTGTGTGTGTGTGTGTGTGTATGTGTGTGAATGTGTGTATGTGTGTGTGAGTGCATGAGAGTGTGTGTGTGTGTGTGTGTGTGTGTGTGTGTGTGTGTGTGTGTGTGTGTGTGTGTGTGTGTGTGTGTGTGTGTGTGTGTGTGTGTGTGTGTGTGTGAATGTGTGTGTGTGTGTGTGTGTGTGTGTGTGTGTGCGTGCGTGCGTGCGTGAGTGAATGTTTGCGCGTGAGTGCGTGTTTATTTGTTCCCACAGCATTTCCAGTACATTTATTACGGTTTAACAAACAGAACAGGTATAACAGAGCTTTATTTGTCGTTCGGTACCGAAGTACTGAACGAAACTACATAGCAGTCATAGAAAAAACAAAAAGAACACAAGACACACGACCCCAACACAAACGTCCATCACAGTGACTCCAAACACCCCCTCACTGTGATGGAGGCAACAAAACTTCCCCTCTCTTCCCCACGCCCACGGACAGACAGCTCGTCCCCGACCGACCCGCACAGTCCCCGCACCGGGCGCTGAAACGTCTCGCGGCCGAACCGGGCGATGAAAGGCCCGCGACCAAGCCTTGCGCAATGCCAAAAGATTGATATATCTTCACATTTCAATTCATTAAATATCATTCCATCTATCTGCCATACATTACAATACAATACAATACAATATATCTTTATTGTTATTGTACCCAGGGGTACAACGAGATTGGGAATGCGCCTCCCATACGATGCAATAATTTAATTAATTTAGACAACAGCAACCCAACTAAACAATTGTAACAGTTTTAGACAGGATAAAGTGCAAGTTGATCTATGCGTTGTGACCATCCGGCTCAGCAGGACCGGTTCATAGCAGCTATGGCCCTGGGGATGAAGCTGTTCCTGAGTCTGGAGGTGCAGGCGTAGAAGGCCTTGTATCGTTGCGGGTTCCACATTATCCAGTTGGAAATTGCCTTCGGGAGAATTAAAATATTTCATCTGTCCGACTGGATTTAGTCTCACTATTAACTAAAGTATCAAATTACATTTTTGCTCATATTCTTATTACAGGGAAGTTCACGATATCTCAAATTGTGGTTAAATTGCATTTGACCCTGTTACTCATACGGGTTCTGAATAGTTATCTAGTGCTAGAAAATGTAGTATAATGTAGTGGATGACGCTCATACATTAGCCTGATGTGCACGATACGATACGATAGAATTTTATTTATCCCAGGAGGGAAATTGATCTGCCGACAGTCATGAAACACAACAAAATACATGAATATATTAGGACTGAGATGAGGAAAAACTTCTTCACCCAGAGAGTTGTGAATCTGTGGAATTCTCTGCCACAGAAGGCAGTGGAGGCCAATTCACAGGATGTTTTCAAGAGTGAGTTAGGTTTAGCTCTTGGGGCTGAAGGAATCAAGCGATATGGGGGGGGGAAAGCAGGAACGGGGTACTGATTTTAGATGATCAGCCATGATCACATTGAATGGCAGTGCTGGCTCGAAGGGCCGAATGGCCTACTCCTACGCCTATTTTTCTATGTTTCTATGTTTCTAAACGCGAAATTAAATGAAAGTCCAGGATTGGGGATGTGCAAAGATTGCGGGGGATGGGGTGGGAGGAGGGGAGAGAGGGGGGAGGGGGGAGGGGGGAGGGGAGAGGGGAGGGGAGGGGGGAGGGGAGTCAGTCAACCCTTTGACAGAAGGGGGCGAAGCATGCAAACTTGCAAGCAATGCATTATACAAAATACACACCATGTTGATATGAAAAGTGTTTGCCGATTCTGTGTGGCTCTAATGCTCCAGGATCTGCACTGTACCAGAGCCACACTGCACTAATCACATCAATTGGGCATGACTTGACTTGAAAGATTCAGAGGTGTTTCTGGAACAACTGATTCATTGGTACTTTACACGATATCAACTTGCTGTAACAACTCACTGCCCACAATCAAGGCACGGAGGTGTGCAAAACGCACGCCACCAGATTCGGGGAACGGTTTCTTCCCAGCTGTTATCGGGCAACTGAATCATCCTACCCACAACCGCAGAGCAGTCCTGAACTTGGAGGACCAGCATCTCATATTTCGCATGGGGCAGCTTACAGCCCAGTGGTATGGATATTGATTTCTCTCACTTCAAGTAGCCCCGGCATTCCGCCTCTCTCTCTCTCTCTCTATCCCTCCCCCACTCAAGTTGCACCAGCTCCTTGCACCAGTTTTCACCCAACCAACAGCTAACAATGGCCCGTTTCCTTTATCATCGTTACTTTTTTGCGTATCTTTCATTCATTGTTCTTTATCTCTCTACATCATCGTCTATATCCCTCTTTTCCCTTTCCCGTGACTTTCAGTCTGAAGAAGGGTCTCGACCCGAAACGTCACCCATTCCTTCTCTCCAGAGATGCTGCCTGTCCCGCTGAGTTACTCCAGTTTTTTTGTGGGTCTATCTTCGGTTTGAACTAACATCTGCAGTTCTTTCTTACACGCACTATCGACCTCATTGGTGAACCTCGGACTATCCTTGATCAGACTTTTCTGGCTTTACCTTGCACTAGTAAGTTACGTTTATTATGGTTTAACAGGCAGAAAATTCTCAGTGGGTTGCGCAAGTGTGTGTGTGTGAGAGTCTGTGTGTGAGTGCATGCGTGCGAGTGCATGCGTGCATGCCTGCATTTGTGTGTGTGTGTGTATGTATGCATGCACGTATACATTTTTGTGCGTGTAAGTGCATGTGTGTGTGCATGCATTTGTGTGTGTGTGTGTGTGTGTGTGTGTGTGTGTGTGTGTGCGTGTACATTTGTGTGCGTGTGTGTGAATGCGTGTGTGTATGTATGAATGTGTGTGTGTGCATGCGCGTGTGAGTGAATGTTTGCGCGTGAGTGCGTATGTGTGTGTGGGTGTATGTGCATGTGTATGTGTGAATGTGTGTGTGTGAATGAATGTGTGTGTGTGTGTGTGTGTGTGAATGTGTGTATGTGTGTGTGAGTGCATGAGAATGTGTGTGTGTGTGTGTGTGTGTGTGTGTGTGAATGTGTGTATGTGTGTGTGAGTGCATGAGTGTGTGTGTGTGTGTGTGTGTGTGTGTGTGTGTGTGTGTGTGTGTGTGTGTGTGTGTGTGTGTGTGAATGTATGTGTGTGCATGTGTGTGTGTGCGTGTGTGTGTGAGTGTGTGTGTGTGTGTGTGTGTGTGTGTGTGTGTGTGTGAATGTATGTGTGTGTGCGTGTGTGTGTGTGTGCGTGCGTGCGTGAGTGAATGTTTGCGCGTGTGTGCATGTTTATTTGTTCCCACAGCATTTCCAGTACATTTATTATGGTTTAACAAACAGAATGCCAAAAGATTGATATATCTTCACATTTCAATTCATTAAATATCATTCCATCTATCTGCCATACATTACAATACAATACAATACAATATATCTTTATTGTCATTGTACCCAGGGGTACAACGAGATTGGGAATGCGCCTCCCATACGATGCAATAATTTAATTAATTTAGACAACAGCAACCCAACTAAACAATTGTAACAGTTTTAGACGGGATAAAGTGCAAGTTGATCTATGCGTTGTGACCATCCGGCTCAGCAGGACCAGTTCATAGCAGCTATGGCCCTGGGGATGAAGCTGTTCCTGAGTCTGGAGGTGCGGGCGTAGAAGGCCTTGTATCGTTGAGGGTTCCACATTATCCAGTTGGAAATTTCCCTCGGGAGAATTATAATATTTCATCTGTCCGACTGGATTTAGTCTCACCATTAACTAAAGTATCAAATTACATTTTTGCTCATATTCTTATTACAGGGAAGTTCACGATATCTCAAATTGTGGTTAAATTGCATTTGACCCTGTTACTCATACGGGTTCTGAATAGTTATCTAGTGCTAGAAAATGTAGTATAATGTAGTGGATGACGCTCATACATTAGCCTGATGTGCACGATACGATACGATAGAATTTTATTTATCCCAGGAGGGAAATTGGTCTGCCGACAGTCATATCATATCATATACATACAGCCGGAAACAGGCCTTTTCGGCCCTCCAAGTCCGTGCCGCCCAGTGATCCCCGTACATTAACACTATCCTACACCCACTAGGGACAATTTTTACATTTACCCAGCCAATTAACCTACATATCTGTACGTCTTTGGAGTGTGGGAGGAAACCGAAGATCTCGGAGTAAACCCACGCAGGTGACGGGGAGAACGTACAAACTCCTTACAGTGCAGCACCCGTAGTCAGGATCGAACCTGAGTCTCCGGCGCTGCATTCGCTGTAAAGCAGCAACTCTACCGCTGCGCCACCGTGCCGACAAAAACACAACAAAATACATTAATATATTAGGACTGAGATGAGGAAAAACGTCTTCACCCAGGGAGTTGTGAATCTGTGGAATTCTCTGCCACAGAAGGCAGTGGAGGCCAATTCACTGGATGTTTTCTAGAGAGAGTTAGATTTAGCTCTTGGGGCTGAAGGAATCAAGCGATATGGGGGGGGGAAAGCAGGAAGGGGGTACTGATTTTAGATGATCAGCCATGATCACATTGAATGGCAGTGCTGGCTCGAAGGGCCAAACGGCCTACTCCTTCACCTATTTTCCTATTTTTCTATGTTTCTATGTTTCTAAACGCGAAATTAAATGACAGTCCAGGATTGGGGATGTGCAAAGATTGGGGGGGGGGGGGGGGAGGAGGGGCTGGTGGTGGGAGGAGGGGAGAGAGGGGGGTGGGGGAGGGGAGTCAGTCAACCCTTTGACAGAAGGGGGCGAAGCATGCAAACTTTCAAGCAATGCGTTATACAAAATACACACCATGTTGATATGAAAAGTGTTTGCCGATTCTGTGTGGCTCTAATGCTGCAGGATCTGCACTGTACCAGAGCCACACTGCACTAATACCATCAATTGGGCATGACTTGACTTGAAAGATTCACATGTGTTCCTGGAATAACTGATTCATCGGTACTTTACAGGAGACCAACTTGCTGTAACAACCCACTGCCCACAATCAAGTCGAGGAATGCAAACAAAAAGAGACAACACTTAAATTCCATGTAAATAGGGAGGCAAAGAGCTGCAGGAATTCAGCGGGCCAGACAGCTTCTCTGGAGAACATGGGCAGGCGACGTTTCGGGTCAGGACTCTTCTTCAGACCCAACAATCCACAGTTCAGGAGTCAGTGGAAATCCCCCCCCCCAGCAGCAGAATGATCCCAATAGTCGTTAAGTGCACAAGTAAAAAGGAGTTGATTTAGGCCATTCGGCCCATCGAGTCCACTCTGCTTCCTAATCCCCTTTTCCTGCCTTCACGCCATAACCCTTGACACCCGTTCGAGTCAAGAATCATTGAGTGACACAGCGTGGAAACAGGCTCTTCGGCTCACCTTGCCCACACCGGCCAACATGTCCCACCTACAACAGCCCCCCACCTGCCGGCGTTTGGTCCATATCCCTCCAAACCTGTCCTATTGGAATATCCAGTCATCATAAAGTGAATCACTTTGGATGCTTGCATTATCCCTTGCTTGGACCTATTTTAACTTTAAAGTACTTGGCAACGAAAACAAAACCGGGTGCAGTAAATCTAAATTCAATATAAAACATTCAGGGTGCATGGAACGAGCTGCCAGAGGAGGAGGTTGGGGCAGGTAATGTCGCAACGTGTTAAGAAACATTTAGACAGGTACATGGATAGGACATGTTTAGAGGTATATGGGCCAAATGTGGGCAGGTGGGACTAGTGTAGATGTAGGGTTGCCAACTTTCCCAGTCCCAAATAAGGGACAAAAGGTAACGCCACCGCCCCGCACCCCACGTGACCTCACCCAGCCAGCGGCCACGTGCTCCCGCTCCACCAATGGCGGCCGCCCGGGCTGGGAGGCGGGCTGCTACGCAACCTCTGTTAGGCGGCGCCCGGACCCCCGGGCCTACACTGTCTAGGCCTACAGCGGCCACCGGGCCTACAGTGTCCAGTCCACGTCCAGGCCCCGACGTGGCAACTCCAACAGCCTGACCGCGGGAGAAGACGGCAGGGGAAGAGAAAAGACATTGTGGCCTTCCATCACAGTGATGAGGGACTGGAGGAGACTCGCTGTGATGGATGTTTCTTTTTGTTTGGTGTTAGTTGTGATTGTATGTGTTATTGCATTTTTATTGATTATTCTTATTGGTCTTATTGTTCAACTGCGGGTAATGTTTCATTTCACTACACATTTATGTGTATGTGACAAATAAACGACTATTGACTATTGACTACAGTGCCCCCCCCGGGCCTATAGTGTCCGGGCCTACAGTGTCCAGGCCTACAGCGGCCACCGGGTCTACAGTGTCCGGGCCTACAGTGTCCGGGCCTACAGCGGCCCCCGGGTCTACAGTGTCCGGGCCTACAGTGTCCAGGCCTACAGCGGCCACCGGGTCTACAGTGTCCGGGCCTACAGTGTCCGGGCCTACAGCAGCCCCCGGGTCTACAGTGTCCGGGCCTACAGTGTCCAGGCCTACAGCGGCCACCGGGTCTACAGTATCCGGGCCTACAGTGTCCGGGCCTACAGCGGCCCCCGGGTCTACAGTGTCCGGGCCTACAGTGTCCGGGCCTACAGCGTCCCCCGGGCCTACAGCGTCTGGGCCTACAGTTTCCTGGTCTACAGCGCCCCCCGGGCCTAATACGGGACAAGGGCGGTCCCGTACGGGACAAACCAATTTAGCCCAATATACGGGATGTCCCGGGACAGTTGGCAACCCTATGTAGATGGGGCATGTTGGCCGGTGTGGGCAAGTTGGGCCGAAGGGCCTGTTTCCGCACTGTATCACTCTATAACTCTAGAAACACTCAGTGATCAGGCTGAATATACAGAGTAAACATTAATCAGTGACTTCTGCAAGAACCTCCATTCCCACTGTCTGTGTACAGGAAGAAAATGCAGAGGCCGGTTTCATCCGTAGTCGGGATCAAACCCGGGTCTCAGGCGCTGTAAGGCAGCAACTACACTGCTGCGCCACTCAAGTGACATCATTGCGACAGTGTTGTGTGCAGCTTCACAAACCCTAACCCCCAACCCGAATGCGTTTCAGGAGGATGGCAGCACGGTGGCGCAGCGGTAGAGTTGCTGCCTTACAGCGCTTGCAGCACCAGAGACCCGGGTTCGATCCCGACTACGGGCGCCGTCTGTACGGAGTTTGTACGTTCTCCCCGTGACCTGCGTGGGTTTTCTCCGAGATCTTCGCTTTCCTCCCACACTCCAAAGATATTCAGGTCTGTAGGTTAATTGGCTGGGCTTTAATGTGTAAAACAATTGTCCTGAGTGCGTGTAGGATAGTGTTAATGCGCAGGGATCGCTGGTCGGCCCGGGCCCAGTGGGTCGAAGGCCCTGTTTCCGCTCTGTATCTCGGAACTAAACTAAAGTAACTTGTCGAAGCTAAGTCTAATCTAAGCAAGAAAAAAATCTGTGTATGTCCTTATTAAATCAAGGACATTATGGATTATTCCTAAAGACTTAACCTTCTACTGAAAAAGGAATCGAAAGGAGATTTATGATTTTGTGGTGGCCATCGTTCTGACAGTACGCGATCACTAATTCAATGCAGCCACAAGGAACTGCAGATGCTGGTTCACCAAAAAAGGCACAAAGTGCTGAAGTGACTCAACGATTCACAAGACCATTCCGCCCATCAAGTCTACTTCGCCGTTCAGTCACGGCTGATCTTTCTCTCCCTCTCAACCCCATTCTCCTGCCTTCTCCCCATAACCCCTGGCACCCGTGCTAATCAAGAATCTATCTATCTCCGCCTTGGAAACACCCATTGATGTGGCCTCCACAGCCGTCTGTGGCAATGAATTCCACGGATGCACCACCTACCGGCATCTTATAGTCATAGAGTGATACAGTGTGGAAACAGGCTCCTCAGCCCAACTTGCCCACAGCGGCCAACAATGTCCCAGCTGCACTACTCCCACCTGCCAGCATTTGGTCCATACCCCTCCAAACCTGTCCTATCTATGTACCTGTCTAACAGCTCTTAAATGTTGGGATAGTCCCAGCCTCAACTACCTTATCGGGCAGCTTGTTCCATACACCCACCACCCTTTGTGTGAAAAGGTTACCCCTCAGATTCCTATAAATCTTTTCCCCTTCACCTTAAATCTATGTCCTCTGGTCCTTTGACTTCCCCAAAGTCTGGGCTAGAGACTCTGAGACTTGACCAGAGTCTCTTGCCCCTACTCTGGGCAAGAGACTCTGTGCATCTACCTAATCTATTCCTCTCCTCATTTTATACACCTCTATAAGATCACCCCTCATCCTCCTGCGCTCCAGGGAATAGAGACCCAGCCTGCTCAACCTCTCCCTATAGCTCAGACCCTCTAGACCTGGCAACGTCCTCGTAAATCTGCGCTGTACCCTTTCCAGCTTGACAACATCTTTCTTATAAGACGGTGCCCAGAACCGAACACAATACTCCAAATGCGGCCTCACCAACGTCTTATACAACTGCAACATGACCTCCCAACCTCTATACTCAGCAGCTGGGGAGAGGTCCTGACCTCCCATCAGTGGAGACCTTCGAACTACCTTTTATCGGACTTTCGCTGCCTCACAACGCCAGAGACCCGGGTTGGATCCTGAGTGCGGGTGCTGTCTGTAAGGGGTGTGCACGTTCTCCCCGTGACCCGCGAGGGTTTCCTGCAGGTCCGTGAAAATCTCGCGCAAAAGGATAACGTGCTGAAGCAACTCAGTGCTAATCTCAGCGGCCAGGGTTTTGCCTCTAAACCTCTCCTGTCCATGTACCTGTCCAAATGTCTCTTAAAAGCCGTCAGAGTAACCTGGCTGAACTGTTGCTCGATTCTTCTCTGGATTTATGAGGACGTGGCGGTCAATCTTTCTTGAGGCCAACGTGTATGTGGAAACTTTAAAGTACGGGCGTCACGGTGGCGCAGCGGTAGAGTTGCTGCCTTACAGCGCTTGCAGCGCCGGAGACCCGGTTTCGACCCCGACCACGGGTGCTTGTCTGTACGGAGTTTGTACGTTCTCCTCGTGGGTTTTCTCCGAGATCTTCGGTTTCCTCCCACACTCCAAAGGCGTCCAGGTATGTAGGCTTTTATTCACAAAATGCTGGAGTAACTCAGCAGGCCAGGCAGCATCTCAGGAGAGAAGGAATGGGCGACGCTTCGGGTTGAGACCCTACCTCACTCAGACCCTTGCCTGGCCTGCTGAGTTACTCCAGCATTTTGTGAATAAACACCTTCGATTTGTACCAGCACTACAGGTATGTAGGCTACTTGGCTTGGTGTATGTGTAAATTGTCCCTAGTGTGTTAATGTGCGGGGATCGCTGGTCGGTGCGGACCTGGTGGGCCGAAGGGCCTGTTTCCGCCCTGTATCTCTAAAACAAAAAAACTAAATATAGGTTTTCTTTAACGGGAGGAGCGTGGTGGCGCAGTGGTAGTGCTAGTGTACGGGGCGATCGATGGTCAGCACGGACTCGCTGGGCCAAAGGGCTTATTTCCAGCCTGCATTTTCGGTTCCCTCCCACACTCCAAAGACATACAGATTTGTAGGTTAATCGGCTTGGTGTTTGTGTAAATTGTCCCTAGTGTATGTAGGAGAGTGTTAGTGTGCGGGATCGCTGGTCGGCGCGGACTCGGCGGGCCGAAGGGCCTGTTTCCGCGCTGTACCTCTAAACTAAACTAAACTAAAGTAAGCTAAATTCCAGAGAAAAAAGTGTAAAGGCCGCAATGAGGTAGGTTGGGGAATGAGGTAGGTTGGGGAATGAGGTAGGTTGGGGAATGAGGTAGGCCGCTATGAGGTAGGTTGGGCAATGAGGTAGGTTGGGGAGTGAGGTAGGCCGCAATGAGGTAGGTTGGGCAATGAGGTAGGCCGCAATGAGGTAGGTTGGGCAATGAGGTAGGTTGGGGAATGAGGTAGGCCGCAATGAGGTAGGTTGGGGAAAGAGGTAGGTTGGGGAGTGAGGTAGGCCGCAATGAGGTAGGTTGGGCAATGAGGTAGGTTGGGCAATGAGGTAGGCCGCAATGAGGTAGGTTGGGGAAAGAGGTAGGCCGCAATGAGGTAGGTTGGGGAATCGGGGCTGCTCTTGGCTTCTGGAAGGACGGGTGAGAAGCCTGACCACAGAGGGGGACGAAGCTGTTCCTGAGTCTGGTGATCTGAAGAAGGGTCTCGAGCCTAAACGTCACCCATTCCTTCTCTCCTAGATGCTGCCTGTCCCGCTGAGTTACTCCAGCATTTCGCGATACCTGAGTCTGGTGATGCTCGCTTTCAAGCTTCTGCATCTCCTGCCCGATGGGAGCGGGGAGAAGGGTGGGAAAGGTCTTTGTCTATGTTGAAGATAGACAGAAAGTACTAGATTCGACTCAGCGGGCCAGGCAGCATTTACCGGGTGACGTTTCGGGTCGGGGCCTGTCTTCAGACTCTGATGTTGGCTGTTTTCCCGGGGCAGCCTGACGTAGAGGCAGAGTTGATGGTGGCGACTCTGGTCAGTGCGAAGGACTGGGCCAAACAGGGACAATTACCGATTTTTACAGAAGGCAATTAACCCACAAGCCTGCGCATCTTTGGAGTGTGGGAGGAAACCGGGAAAAAACCCACACGGTCACGGGGAGAACGGGCAAACACCAAGCAAAGGAGTGGATGAGCAGGCTAAGATGCCCGGAGAAGGGGCACGACCCGGAACGTCACCATTCCCTTCCCTCCAGAGATGCTGCCTGACCCACTGAGTTAGTCCAGCGTTTTGTGTCATGGAAACATAGAAAATATGTGCAGGAGTAGGCCATTCGGTCGTTCCAGCCAGCACCGCCAATCAATATGATCATGGCTGATCATCCACAATCAGTACCCCGTTCCTGCTTTCTCCCCATATCATAGAAACATAGAAACATAGAAAATAGGTGCAGGAGTAGGCCATTCGGCCCTTCGAGCCTGCACCTCCATTCAATATGATCATGGCTGATCATCCAGCTCAGTAGCCTGTACCTGCCTTCTCCCCATATCCCACAGACTCACCACTCTCTGTGTGAAGAAATGTTTTCTCAACTCAGTCCTAAAAGACTTCCCCCTTATCCTTAAGCTGTGACCCCTGGTTCTGGACTTCCCCAACATCGGGAACAATCTTCCCGCATCTAGCCTCTCCAACCCTTTAAGAATTTTATATGTTTCAATAAGATCCCCCCTCAGTCTTCTAAATTCCAGCGAGTATAAGCCGAGTCTATCCAGTCTTTCTTCATATGAAAGTCCTGCCATCCCAGGGATCAATCTGGTGAACCTTCTCTGTACTCACTCTAAGGCTAGAATGTCTTTCCTCAGATTAGGAGACCAAAACTGTACACAATACTCCAGGTGCGGTCTCACCAAGGCCCTGTACAACTGCAGCAGAACCTCCCTGCTCCTATACTCAAATCCTCTTGCTATGAATGCTAACATACCATTCGCTTTCTTCACTGCCTGCTGCACCTGCACGCTTGCTTTCAATGACTGGTGCACCATGACACCCAGGTCACGTTGCATCTCCCCTTTTCCTAATTGGCCACCATTCACGTAATACTCTGCTATCCTGTTCTTGCCGCCAAAGTGGATAACCTCACATTTATCCACATTATATCGCATCTGCCATGCATTTGCCCACTCTCCTAATCTATCCAAGTCACTCTGCAGCCTCCTAGCATCCTCCTCGCAGCTAACACTGCCACCCAGCTTCGTGTCATCCGCAAACTTAGAGATATTGCATTCAATTCCCTCGTCCAAATCATTAATATATCGCTTTGATTCCGCCAGCCCGAAGAGCTAAATCTAACTCTCTCTTGAAAACATCCAGTGAATTGGCCTCTACTGCCTTCCATGGCAGATAATTCCACAGATTCACAACTCTCTGGGTGAAAAAGTTTTTCCTCAACTCAGTCCCAAATGGCCCGCCCCTGATTCTTAAACTGTGACCTCTTAGGTAGATCAGGTAGGTCCAGGCAGAGGGTTGAAAGTGTGCATCACCAGACTCAGGAACAACCTCATTCCCCTCTGTTAGAAACATAGAAACATAGAAAATAGGTGCAGGAGGAGGCCATTTGGCCCTTCGAGCCAGCACCGCCATTCATTGTGATCATGGCTGATCATTCACTATCAGTAACCTGTGCCTGCCTTCTCCCCATATCCCCTGATTCCGCTAGCCCCTAGAGCTCCATCTAACTCTCTTTTAAATTCATCCAGTGGAATTGACCCCCGCTGCCTCCCGCGGCAGAGAATTCCACAAGTTCACAACTCTCTGGGTGCAAAAGTATTTCCTCACCTCGGTTTTAAATGGCCTCCCCATTTTTCTCAGACTGTGGCCCCTGGTTCTGGACTCCGCCAACATTGGGAACATTTTCCCTGCATCTAGCTTGTCCAGTCCTTTCACAATTTTGTACGTCTCTATAAGGTCCCCTCTCATCCTTCTAAACTCCAGTGAATACAAGCCCAGTCTTTCCAATGATCAGAGTTCTGGGCCGAATCCAGGCTGGGCTGGGCTAATGCCCTGCGCTTCTTGGGCAAAGCATTTCTCCGACCAAACTGTGACGCAACTCGATGGAGGATGATGGAGAGTTGTTGAAGACGTGCCCAGTTTCCGCGGCCTCCTGAGGAAGTGGACGCGGTTTGGTTCCTGTTTTTTTTGGCTGTCGAGTCACTGCGGTCAGTCCACAAGTGATCAGCAGTGATATTTCCACAGAATTTATAGACCTCTCAACTATTTCCACTTGGGCGACGTTGACATCTACCCTGCTCGTTGTTCAAGATGTGGTCTGAAGAAGGGCCTTCACCCGTGGAGTCACCCATTCCTCCTCTCCAGAGATGCTGCCCGTCCCGCTGAGTTACTCCCGCTGTTGGTGTCCACCTGTGGACTCCCGTCCACTGGCGAGACCAGACGTGGTCTGGGCGACCGTTTCGCCGAACACCTTCGCTCAGCCCGCCTGGACCCACCTGATCTCCCGGTTGCTAAACACTTTAATTCCCCTTCCCATTCCCACACTGACCTTTCTGTCCTAGGCCTCCTCCATTGTCAGAGTGAGGCTAAACGCTAATTGGAGGAACAGCGTCTCGTATTTCGCTTGGGCAGCTTCCAGCCCAGCGGTATAACTTCAAGCAACCCCCTGCAATCCCTCTCTCTCTCTCCATCCCTCCCCCACCCAAGCTGCACCAGGTTCCTGTTTTCACCCAACAAACACCTAACCGTGGCCTGTTTCCTTTATCATTGTCACTTTTTTTTTACATATCTTTCATTCATTTGTTCCATATCTCTCGTTTCCCTTTCCCGTAACACTCAGTCTGAAGAAGGGTCTCGACCCGAAGTGACCGCATTCCCTTCTCTCCAGAGATGCTGCCTGACCCGCTGAGTTACTCCAGCTTTTTGTGTCTATCCTGGGCGCCATCGATGCAGATTGGGGCACGTACCGCACAACAGGTCCTTCCAGACCTTTCATCGGAACGAGTTTACGGTCGGAAAATAAACATGACCGAAGTTGTAGAAAGACACAAAGTGCTGGGGTAACTCAGCGGGTCAGGCAGCATCTCTGGAGAGAAGGAATTGGTGACGTTTTTTGGTCGTGACCCTTCCTCGGGCATCCAAGCCTGCTCGTCCTCTCCCGACCTGACCGTGCGGAGTTTGCACGTCCTCCCCCTGACCGCATGGGTCCCTCCCCCGCTTTCCTCGCACACGCCAAAGACGTGCAGGCTTGGAGGTTAATCTGCTTCTGTGGAAATTGTAAATTGTCCCTGGCGTGTGTGTAGGATGGTGTTCGCTGGTCGGCACGGACTCGGTGGGCCGAATGGCCTGTTTCTGCGCTGTACGCCTAAACTAAACTAAGCTAAACTTAGAAAAGTAACACCTAAAACCGTGACGCACATCCCTACTCCTTGTGTTGCTTTGAGACCGGCTGTTTGAGGCCCTAAAATGTTAGGCTGCCTTTGCTTGTCACACCAGCTTGGTTCAATCTGTAGAATGGAAGTGCTGACGAAATCCCCTAAAATTTGTAACGCAATGTTATATTTTTGGCAATTCTGTATGTGATCTTTAATCCCAGTGTTCATTATAAACCTTATGCATGTGGCTTGCTCTGGCTCCGTTAGTTTAGTTTAGTCTTGCTTTGTCTTTAGTTTAGAGATACAGGGCGGAAACAGGCCCTTCGGCCCACCGGGTCCGCGCCGCCCAGCGATCCCCGCACGCTAACACTATCCTGCACACACTGGGGACAATTTACATTTATACCAAGCCAATTAACCGACACACCTGCACGTCTTTGGAGTGTGGGAGGAAACCGGGACACCCGGAGAAAACCCACGCGGGTCACGGGGAGAACGTACAAACTCCATACAGGCAGGCACCCGTGGCCAGGATGGAACCCGGGTCTCTGGTGCTGTAAGCGCCGTAAGGCAGCAACTCTACCGCTGCACCGCCATACTGTGGATAGGGTGAGCAGTTTTAAATACTTGGGAGTCCACATCACAGAGGTTCTGACATGGGCAACGCACATTGCCGCACTGGTGGGTAAGGCAAAGCAGTGCCTTTACCACCTTAGACAGCTGAGGAAATTCAGAGTGTCTCTGAGGATCCTTCATTGCATCTACTTTGGGGCTGTAGAGAGCATCCTGTCCGGCAACATTACAGTCTGGTTTGGGAACAGCTCTGCCCAGGACAGGAAGGCCCTGCAGAGAGTAGTGCGTTCGGCAGGACGCACCATGGGAACTACACTCGCCCCCCTGCAGGACCTATACATCAGGAGGTGCAGATCCAGAGCAAGCAAGATTATGAGGGACCCCTGCCACCCCAGTAACGGACTGTTCCAGATGCTACGGTCAGGCAAACGCCTCCGCTGTCACGCTGTGAGAAACGGAGAGGATGAGACGGAGTTTCTTCCCACAGGCCATCAGGACTGTTAACTTTTATAACTCCAGGGACTAAATTTTGTCTTCTCTGTATTAACTTTATTTATATGCTGTAACTGTAATTCTTTTTTTGTTGCACAATCCGCAGGCATTGCCACTTTCATTTCACTGCACATCGTGTATGTGTATGTGACAAATAAACTTGACTTGACTTGACTTTAGTTTAGTTTAAAGATACAGCGCGGAACAAGCCCTTTGACCCGGCGAGTCCGCGCCAACCAGCGATCCCCGCACATGAGCACCCAGAGGAAACCCACGTGGTCACGGGGAGAACGTGCAAACTCCGCACGGTAGTACAGACAGCACCCGTACGCAGGATCGAACCCGGGTCTCTGGCCGCTGTCGTGCAGCAACTCTACCGCTGCGCCACCGTGCCTCATTTTCCCTCTTTTCCCTCCAGTCTGAAGCAAAGATACTAGAGGAGCAAGATAGACCACCCGACTCTAAACACCGCAGTAAGTCATGGCGCCATTTTAGTAGGCAGAAACTTGCAGAAACATTTAAAAAGTAAAATAACAAAAATCTGTGAATTTTATAGATGAGGTATATTCTGCATTTTAATGGTATCATCACACACACTGTTCCCCCAAAACACTGATCACACTGCGAGAGGCATAGCGAACGGCGGGGTTTTGCCTACTCAAATGGCTCCTTTGCGTACTACACTTCAGTATAGGGGATTTCCACGGTGGTCCATCTTGCTCCTCTAGTATCTTTGGTCTGAAGAGCGATCTCTACCTTAAACCATGTCCATGTGTGGTGGGAGAAAGCTGGAAGTGAGGTGGGGGTGGGAGAAAACTAGGCTAGTCTGAAGAAGTGTCCCGACCCGAAACGTTTATTTTAATTACTTGGCAAAAAAACATCCTCCAAAAACTATGTGGGCAGGTAAATTATGATATGTTAAGGCCAATATCAGACGGGGTTTATAAACTGACTGCATGAGTAAAGAAAGAGAAAGAATTGTGTGGCACGGTGGTGCAGCGGTAGAGTTGCTGCCTGACAGCGCTTACAGCACCAGAGGCCCAGGTTCGATTCTGACTATGGGTGCTGTCTCTCCGAGATCAGGTTTGTAGGTAACCTTTTCAGTCAGAGAGTTGTAAATCTGTTGAATTCTCTGCCTCAGAAGGCAGTGGAGGCCAATTCTCTGAATGCATTCAAGAGAGAGCTGGATAGAGCTCTTAAGGATAGCGGAGTCAAGGGGTATGGGGAGAAGGCAGGAACGGGGTACTGATTGAGAGTGATCAGCCATGATCACATTGAATGGCGGTGCTGGCTCGAAGGGCCGAGCGGCCTACTCCGGCACCTATTGTCTATAGTCTATTGCCTATAGTATGTGTGTAAACTGTCCCTGGTGTGTTTGTAGGATAATATTAATGCGCGGAGATCGTTGGTCAGCTAGGACTCGGTGGGCCGAAGGGCCTGGTTCCGTGCGCGGTATCTCTGTCAAAAAAAATAATTGGAAAGTTATGAAGTTGTGGAACTTCAAATGCATAGACAATAGACAATCCCCTGTCCCCTGACTCCTCTATCATTAAGAGCTCTATCTAGCTCTCTCTTGAATACATCCAGAGAATTGGCCTCCACTGCCTTCTGAGGCAGAGAATTCCACAGATTCACAACTCTCTGACTGAAAAAGTTTTTCCTCATCTCAGTTCTAAATGGCCTACCCCTTATTCTTAAACTGTGGCCCCTTGTTCTGGACTCCCCCAACATTGGGAACATGTTTCCTGCCTCCAGCGTGTCCAGTCCCTCAATAATCTTATATGTTTCGATTAAACCCCCTCTCATCCTCCTAATTTCCGGTGTTATCAAGCCCAGTCGCTCCAGTCTTTCAACGTACGACAGTCATAGAATAACCAGTAGACCAGACACATATTAGTTTAGAGATACCGCGCGGAAACAGGCCCTTCAGCCCACCGGTTTCGCACCGACCAGCGATCCCCATTATCCTACCCCCACTAGGGACAATTTTTACATTTACCAAGCCAATTAACTTACAAACCTGTACGTCTTTGGAGTGTGGGAGGAAACCGAAGATCTCGGAGAAAACCCACGCAGGTCACAGGGAGAACGTACAAACTCCGTACAGACAGCGCCCCTGGTTGGGATCGAACCCGGGTCTCCGGCGCTGCATTCGCTATGTGGCAGCAACTCTACCGCTGCGCCACCGTGACCGCCCAGCAGGACTTTGGTGGCGAGGCCGCGTCTGGAGTATTGTGCTCGGTTTTGGTCCAAGGTCGGCAGCTAAGGGCCGAGGTTTCGCAACCGCGGTCAGTAAACGCGGGTTTCTTTCCGTGAGCCCGGGTTCTGTGACTGTGGAATCTGTGAAAATGTGTGACAGGAAGTGAGAGAGAGGAGAGAGAGAGAGAGAGAGAGAGAGGGTGCAAGCATGAGGTAGAGTCAGACAGGCAGACAGACAGATGGACGGATGCACTGACCTCAAGTTCCTCTTTGTTTGTCCATGGAACTGCAGCGGTCACAACCTCCACTCACACCCCCCTCTTTCCCACCCCCCCCCCCCCCCCCTCCCGCCCCCGTCAAGCAAGAGGCACAGAGATGTGCAAACGCACACCACCAGATGCGGAACTCTGCCGCCATGCAGTTTCTCCCGACACGGTGCTCAAAATGTTCTTGCGGTCCAAAAATTCTCTTTGGTGCAATAGTTTCGTTTAGTTCATTGTGCACGTGTGCCAAGATGCAGCGAACAAAACTCTTCTCCGTTGCATGCTTCCCATTCAGTGGAAAGACTACACCTGATTACAATCGAGCCCATCCACAATGTACCGGCACAAAATGCCGGAGTAACTCAGCGGGACCCTTCCTCAGACCAAAGCCTTGAGCCGAAAAACGTCACCCATTCCTTCTCTCCAGAGATGCTGCCTGTCCCCCGCTGAGTCACTCCAGCATCTTGAATTATGAATATGAATAAGGCCAAGTATGTGCATATATATACAAGGAATGTGCATATATATACAAGGAATGTGTATATATATACAAGTATGTGCATATAAACATAGCACAAAAAGTAAGGAAATTTGTGTTTGGTAGATTATTTCTTTGTTGTAACAATGCTTCTTGGCAATAAATCTTATACCGTTGGAAAGCCTGTTTATTTCCCTTTTAAATGGTGCCACATTTGTGAGGAACATGCATTTGTGGGATGAGCAGCAGAGCTGAGAATATGGGTTGCGCCCATGAAAAATTTGCCAAATCTTCTCTGCCAATGCCAAACAGCTTATTCTGCTGTTGCTATTGACTCTTGTTTTGAGCTTCTGGTACCCCCAGGTGCGGACAATCAGGTGCCTGATTGGCACCTGATTGGCAGCATCTGTGAGCATGGGCCCTGCTACAGTGGTCAGTAGGTGTCTGCTCCAAGAATCGGCATGCCACGTTTGACTGATCTGGATAGGGCCCGTGCGATAGGGCAACTTCAAGCTGGTGTTCCGCAAAACCAAGTTGCGGCATTATTTGGAGTGAGCCCTAGTACCATCTCCAAAGTGAAGGTCAAGTTCCATATAACAGGGGATGTCAGAGACAGGCCGCGAAGTGGGCGTCCCAAGAAGACAACACCCGAAGAAGACCGTTTCCTCACCCTGTCAGCACTTAGGAACCGTAGGCTGTCTTCTACAGATTTGCAGTCAAGGTTTGCAGGACGATATGGCCAACGGCTCTCTGCCCAGACAATCCAGAACAGACTGCACGCAGCCGATCTCCGGTCTCATAGGGCTGCCAGGAGGCCTGCCATGACTGCCCTTCACCGTCAGGCCCGTTTGCGCTGGTGTCGGCAACACGTGCACTGGAACCTGAACATGTGGAGGAACGTTATGTTCAGCGATGAGTCCAGATTCTGCCTACGGCAGTTGGATCATAGGAGAACGCTATGCTGATTGCTGCACCGATAGAGTAACATCTTTTGGTGGAGGCAGTGTGATGGTGTGGGGCGGCATCTCCCTCACTGGAAAAACGAGGCTTGTCATCATTGGAGGCAATCTCAATGCAGAGAGATATCGAGATGAGATTCTGCAACCAGTGGCAATCCCATATCTCCACAGTCTGGGACTGAACTGTATCCTCCAAGATGACAATGCTCGCCCCCACAGAGCAGGGTTTCTCAGAGACTACCTCCAGAATTTGGGAGTGGAGAGGATGGAATGGCCTGCCAGCAGTCCTGACCTCAACCCCATTGAACACTTGTGGGATCAGCTTGGGCATGCTGTTCGTGCCAGAGTGACCAACACAACCACGTTGGCTGACTTGCGACAAATGCTGGTTGAAGAATGGGATGCCATCCCACAACAGTGTGTGACCAGGCTGGTGACCAGCATGAGGAGGAGGTGCCAGGCTGTTGTGGCTGTGTATGGTTCTTCCACACGCTACTGAGGCTCCTGTTTATTAAATGAATAAATTGTTAAATTGCCAATATGTCTTGTTTCTTCAGACTTCAATCATCCAATCCACCAAACAACACCGAACAAGAGTCAATGGCAGAATAAGCTGTTTGGCATTGGCAGAGAAGATTTGGCAGATTTTTCATGGGCTCAACCCACATACTCAGCTCTGCTGCTCATCCCACAAATGCATGTTCCTTACAAATGTGGCACCATTTAAAAGGGAAATAAACAGGCTTTCCAACGGTATAAGATTTATTGCCAAGAAGCATTGTTACAACAAAGAAATAATCTACCAAACACAAATTTTCTTACTTTTTGTGCTATGTTTATATACAAGGAATGTGTATATATATACAAGTATGTGCATATATATACAAAGAATGTGCCTTGGTGCTCCGCTCAAAAATGACAACACAAACATACAGTTAACAATTAAGAATAAAGCATAAACACATCAAAACATTGTGGATACAACATTACGGGTAAACATGTGGGAGAAAATAAACCAGAGCGAAAAAGAGACTACAGGCTTTGGTTATTGAGTAGAACTGTCACTCGTGGAAAAAAAGTTGTTTTTATGTCTGGCTGTGGCTGCTTTGACAGTCTGGAGTCACCTTCCATATTAGCTGATATAGTTAATTAGAGATATTGATATTTTGTTGTAGTTGAGATGGTTTCTTTTGTTGTTTTCGCTAATATAGATTTAGAGATACAGCGCAGAAACAGGCCCTTCGGCCCACCGGGTCCGCGCCGCCCAGCGATCCCCGCACACTAACACTATCCTACACCCACTAGGGACAATTTTTTACATTTGCCCAGCCAATTAACCTACATACCTCTATGTCTTTGGAGTGTGGGAGGAAACCGAAGATCTCGGAGAAGACCCACGCAGGTCACGGGGAGAACGTACAAACTCCGTACAGACGGCGCCCGTAGTCAGGATCGAACCTGAGTCTCCGACGCTGCATTCGCCGTAAGGCAGCAACTCTACCGCTGCGCCACCGTGCCGCACATATAAAATGAATGCTTATTTTCAGTGGAAAGCAGTAAGATGGATGCTTGTGGCAGAAATGTTATCCTTGGGAATGGGATGTGTTTGTCCCTTTGTGAATGATAAGTAGTAGACGGAGGAGTAGGGGTTCCTGTTCTTAAATTACTCCCCTACTCCTCTGTCTGACTGTGTGAGTCCTGTGTATTAAAACAGTAAAGCAAGGTCGTGCAGCTGAGAGATGCACTGAGCGATGTCGATTGGAAGATGTTCCAAGCAAGTTCCAGAGATGTCAGTGAGTTCGCGGAAGCGGCTACGGACTTCATTGCAACAATAGCCGATACCATCGTCCCCACGGCAAGGGTCAGTATCTTTCCTCATCAAAAGCCCTGGGTGGACAGGTCTATGCGCGTTGTCTTGAATGCTCGCACCGCTGCTTACAACTCCGGCCTGGCATCCGGCAACATGGACGACTACAAGGGAGAGTCCTACCGACTGCGAAGGGCGGTGAAGGACGCAAAAAGGAGGTACGGGGATAAGATGGAGATGCAGATGGAGCAGCAGGACACCAGGCGCCTTTGGCAGGGGCTACGGACTATAACTAGCTACCGGAGCAGCACCCCCTCAACCGGAAGTGCCGGCTCCTCCTTGGCTGATGACCTGAACACTTTTTACGCACGGTTCGAGACGGGTAACATCACCCCTAGCTCGCCGTCTAAAAACAACACCGACAGGGCGCTGGCTAGCGAGGCTGGAGGGGGATCCACCGCCGGGGATGTGCACACATTCTTGGTTTGCGAGCATGACGTGAGATGGGCTCTGATGCGTGTCAACACGAGGAAAGCTGGAGGCCCAGATGGCACCTGGAGTACTGTGTGCAGTTTTGGTCTCCAAATTTGAGGAAGGATATTCTTGCTATTGAGGGCGTGCAGCGTAGGTTCACTAGGTTAATTCCCGGAACGGCGGGACTGTCATATGTTGAAAGACTGGAGCGACTAGGCTTGTACACACTGGAATTTAGAAGGATGAGAGGGGATCTTATCGAAACGTATAGGATTATTAAGGGGTTGGACACGTTAGAGGCACGAAACATGTTCCCAATGTTGGGGGAGTCCAGAACAAGGGGCCACAGTTTAAGAATAAGGGGTAGGCCATTTAGAACTGAGATGAGGAAAAACTTTTTCAGTCAGAGAGTTGTGAATCTGTGGAATTCTCTGCCTCACAAGGCAGTGGAGACCAATTCTCTGAATGCATTCAAGAGAGAGCTAGATAGAGCTCTTAAGGATAGCGGAGTCAGGGGGTATGGGGAGAAGGCAGGAACGGGGTACTGATTGAGAATGATCAGCCATGATCACATTGAATGGCGGTGCTGGCTCGAAGGGCCGAATGGCCTCCACCTGCACCTATTGTCTATTGTCTATTGTCTATTGTATAGCTGGGCGAGTACTAAAGTCTTGTGCTACTCAGCTTGCTCCAGTGCTCACCGCAATATTCAACCTCTCCTTGGCAAAGTCCGTGGTCCCTGCATGCTTCAAAAGATCCATCATTGTACCGGTGCCAAAGAATGCCTCTCCAGCGTGTTTAAATGACTACCGACCGGTGGCCCTCACCTCGGTTGTCATGAAATGCTTCGAGAGACTAATCAAGAAGCACATCTGCGCCCTCCTTCCTCGCAACATGGACCCACTACAGTTCGCATACCGTCCGAACAGGTCCACGGATGATGCGGTCTCCCAGGTTCTGCACACCGCTCTCTCTCATCTGGACAGCCAGAAGGGGGGGCTATGTGAGGATGCTGTTCATTGACTTTAGTTCAGCTTTCAATACCATAGTCTCCACCAGACTGGCTGAGAAGCTGCTGGAACTGGGGCTTAGCACCCCTCTGTGTGCCTGGGTCCTGGACTTTCTCACTGCCAGGCCCCAAGTGGTCAGGATGGGGGAGCACACATCTAGCTCCCTCACCCTGAACATAGGATCCCTCCAGGGCTGCGCCCTTAGCCCCCTACTGTACTCCCTGTACACACATGACTGTGTGGCCAGGTTCAGCTCAAACTCCATCATCAAGTTTGCTGATGACACTGTGGTGGTGGGCCGGATCTCCAACAATGATGAGAAGGCCTACCGGGAGGAGGTGGCTGATCTGGCACTCTGGTGTCAGGACAATAGCCTCCTCTTGAATGTCACTAAAACGAAGGAGCTGATTGTGGACTTCAGAAGGGCTAAACATCCAAGGACGTACACGCCACTGGAGATAAATGGGTCGACTGTGGATAGGGTGAGCAGTTTTAAATACCTGGGAGTCCGCATCACAGAGGATCTGACATGGACAACACACATTGCCGCACTGGTGGGTAAGGCAAAGCAGCGCCTTTACCACCTTAGACAGCTGAGGAAATTCAGAGTGTCTCTGAGGATCCTTCAATGCTTCTACTCTGGGGCTGTAGAGAGCATCCTGTCCGGCAACATTACAGTCTGGTTTGGGAACAGCTCTGCCCAGGACAGGAAGGCCCTGCGGAGAGTAGTGCGTTCGGCAGGACGCACCATGGGAACTACACTCGCCCCCCTGCAGGACCTATACATCAGGAGGTGCAGATCCAGAGCAAGCAAGATCATGAGGGACCCCTGCCACCCCAGTAACGGACTGTTCCAGATGCTACGGTCAGGCAAACGCCTCCGCTGTCACGCTGTGAAAACGGAGAGGATGAGACGGAGTTTCTTCCCACAGGCCATCAGGACTGTTAACTATTATAACTCCAGGGACTAAATTTTGTCTTTTCTGTATTAACTTTAATTTATATGCTGTAACTGTAATTATTTTTTTGCACAATCCGCAGGCGTTGCCAGTTTCATTTCACTGCACATCGGGTATGTGCACGTGACAAATAAACTTGACTTGACTTGATTGCTCGTGTATAAGAGATAAAGAAAGTTTCTTTCTTAATAACAACTCCTTATATGGGTGCGTGTGAAAGTAGGAAAAGTTTTGGATCCACTCGAGGTAAATTGATGCGTATCCCCTAAAGCATGTGACTTATATTAATGGTTTGGTTTCTGAGCATGCGACCTGTATTAATGATTTTGTTTTCTCTGTAACCATGGGAATTGTATTAGAATTGTAATTGATCCTTGATTTCTTTTTGTCACACCCCATTTCTTTTCTGTACAAAAAACGTAAAAGTTGTTCCTCCCCTCTCCTGAGTTGAGATCTTTTCAGACACTAGTATTGTGTCTGCATATCCTCACAGGAAGGGCCGAATGGCCTCCTCCTGCACCTATTGTCTATTGTCTATTGTCTATGACCCCACTGTGGAATAAATCTGATGTGCTCATCCAGTAATTCGTGTGATTATTCAGACTGAAGGTAAAGAACTTGATTTATCGTTCAGTAATTTAAGAACAAGACCCCCTACTCCTCAGTCTCCTCCTTATCATTCATAAAGGGACAAACACATCCCATTCCCAAGGATAACATTTCTGCCACAAGCATCCATCTTACTGCTTTCTACTGAAAATAAGCATTCATTTTATATTAGCTAAAACAACAAAATAAACCATCTCAACTACAACACCAGAAGTCAACTTATTTACATCGGCGAAACCAAGCGCAGGCTCGGCGATCGCTTCGCTCAACACCTGTGTTGGCTAAACTGATCTCCCGGTGGCCGAGCACTTCAACTCCCCCTCCCATTCCCAGTCTGACCTTTCTGTCATGGGCCTCCTCCAGTGCCATAGTGAGGCCCACCGGACCACTCCGCCATTCAATCACGGCTGATCTCTGCCTCCTAATCCCATTTTCCTGCCTTCTCCCCATAGCCCTTGACACCCCGTTCTCGTCGAGAATTTGTCTATCTCTGCCTTAAAAATACCCACTGACTCGGCCTCCACAGTTCCTCCTAACCTCCTTTCCAAAAGAGCGCCCTTTAATTCTGAGGCTATGACCTCTAGTCCTAGACTCTCCCACCAGTGGAAACATCCTTTCCACATCCACTCTGTTTTGTCGAGGCCTTTCACTATTCGGTAAGTTTCAATGAAGTTTCTAAACTCCAGTGAGTCGAGGCCCAGTGCTGTCAAGAGCTTTCAGAGGCTTTTGGCAAAGCACGTGGGTATGCAGGGATTTGAGGGATATGGATTATGTGTCAGGAGATAAGAGTCGGTCTTTGTGTCATTGTTGGACAAAGGGCCTGTTCTTGTGCTGCAGTGTTCTTTGTTTTATGTTCTAATTTACACAATCATTATTAGGGTTTTTTTAACTGGGAAAATAAAATTTCTTGAAATCTTCCCAACACCTGCTTCCTGTTGTTGAAAAAGGTAAAAACCCAGATTGATGCCAAGTGCCTTGTGCAAAGAGCCAACACGGCATAAATATCTAGTTTCGTTCAATTTAGTTTGGAGATTCAACGGGGAAACCGGCCCTTCAGGCCCACCGAGTCCGCGCCGACCAGCGATCCCCGCACACTAACACAATCCCCACACGCACTAGGGACAAGTTACACATACACCAAGCCAATTAACCTACAAACCTGTACGTCTTTGGAGTGTGGGAGGAAACCGAGGACATCGGAGGAAACCCACGCAGGTCACGGGGAGAACGTACCAAAGGGCGGCACGGTGGCGCAGCGGTAGAGTTGCTGCCTTACAGCGAATGCAGCGCCGGAGACTCAAGTTCGATCCTGACTGTGGGTGCTGTACTGTACGGAGTTTGTACGTTCTCCCCGTGACCTGCGTGGGTTTTCTCCGAGATCTTCGGTTTCCTCCCACACTCCAAAGACGTGCAGGTTTGTAAATTAAAAATCGGACGTGTAACCGAAGACAAGAGGTGTAACGGTGGTTGGTGTTGTGCTGTGCAGAGGGCAAGAGCCTGATCTGGTTCTAAATGGCCTACCCCTTATTCTTAAACTGTGGCCCCTTGTTCTGGACTCCCCCAACATTGGGGACATGTTTCCTGCCTCTAACGTGTCCAAACCCTAAATAATCTTATACGTTTCGATAAGATCTCCTCTCATCCTTCTAAATTCCAGTGTATACAAGCCTAGTCGCTCCAGTCTTTCAACATATGACAGTCCCGTCATTCCGGGACTTTATTCCTTGGAGCGCAGGAGGCTGAGGGTTGATCTTATAGAGGTGTACCGAGTCAGGAGGGAAATAGATGGAGTGGAAGCACAGAGTTTTTGTACCCAGGATAGGGGAATCACGAACCAGAGGATATAGATTGAAGATGTTCGAGTATTGGCTTGTTAATTATATTAAGGCAGATAAGGGACAAGCTTACAGGCCAACTCTCCTGGAGTTAACAAGAATCAAAATGGTTTAATTGTTATATTAGTGTTTAGTTTGGTTTAGTTTAGTTTAGTTTAGTTTAGTTTAGTTTAGTTTAGTTTAGTTTAGTTTAGTTTAGTGACACAGCGCGGAAACAGGGGGTAGTTGAGGCTGGGACTATCCCAATGTTTAAGAATCAGTTAGACAGCCACATTAGTGTAGGAAAATAACTGCAGATGCTGGTACAAATCGAAGGCATTACAAAATGCTGGAGTAACTCAGCGGGTCAGGCAGCATCTCAGGAGAGAAGGAATGGGTGACGTTTCGGATCGAGACCCTTCTTAGACAGGCACATGGTTGGGACAGGTTTGGAGGGATATGGACCGAACGCAGGCAGGTGGGACCCGTGTAGCTGGGACATTGTTGGCCAGTGTGGGCAGGTTGGGCCGAAGGGCCTGTTTCCACACTGTATCACTCTACGACTCTACGACAAGATCCGAAGCACAGTAGTAAAGCAGCATTTACAGCCTCCTTCCTGTGTGTTGCTTGTGGTCAATGGCGCAACTCTGCTGTCTGATTCCTACTATTTACAGCCGGTGACACAGTCAAGTCAAAGTCAAAGTCAATTTTATTGTCAATCCTCAGCCAGTTCACACAGACAGAAAATCGAAATACCGTTTCCCACAATCCCGAGGAACAAAGTGCATAAAACAAAAGGCACAGCAAACAACAATCAACATAAAACATAAAATATAAAATATAGTCACTTCAAATTTTTTTTAAAAAAGTGTCTGGTGCTGGATGTGCGTGTGTGTGGGGTGTTAAAGTCCAGGTCCCATAGGGGCAGGGGAGAGAGGAGGAAGGGAGGGGAGAGAGTTCAGCATCCTGACAGCCTGGTGGAAAAAACTGTTCTTTAGTCGGGTGGTGCTTGACCTCAGGCTGCGAAACCTTCTCCCTGAAGGCAGGAGGGTGAAGAGGCTGTTGGAGGGGTGGGAGGGGTCACCCACAATGCTCAATGCTTTGCGGGTGAGGCGGGTGGTGTAAAGGACCAGGAGTGTTGGGAGTGAGGCGCCAGTGATCCTCTCAGCAGTGTTCACTATGCGCTGCAGGGTCTTACGGCTGGAGGCTGTGCAGCTTCCGAACCACACAGTGATGCAGCTGCTGAGGATGCTCTCGATGGCACCTCGGTAAAAAGTGTACATGATGGGTGTGGGGGCTCCCGCTCTCTTCAGTTTGCGGAGGAAGTAGAGGCGCTGCTGGGCTTTCTTGGCGATGGACGTGATGTTGTTGCTCCAGGAGAGATCCTCGGTGATGTTCACCCCCAGAAATTTGGTGCTGCTCACCTGCTCCACAGCAGCACCATTGATGGTCAGTGGGTGGGGGTGTTGGGTGTGCGTTCTCCTGAAGTCGACAACAATCTCCTTTGTTTTCTCCACATTCAGGAAGAGATTGTTGTCTGTGCACCACGCGGCCAGCTGGTCCACCTCCTTCCTGTAGTGGGTCTCGTCGTTGTTGCTGATGAGACCCACCACTGTTGTGTCATCCGCAAACTTGACGAAGTGGTTGGAGCTGTAGGTGGGTGTGCAGTCGTGGGTCAGCAAGGTGAAGAGCAGGGGGCTTAGCACACATCCTTGTGGGGCACCCGTACTCAGCGTGATGGTGTCCGATGTGTTGCTGCCGACCCGTACGGACTGGGGTCTGGCAGTGAGGAAGTCCAGCAGCCAGTTGCAGAGAAGGGGGCTGAGGCCCAGATTTGTTAGTTTACAAACCAGCTGCTGGGGGATGATGGTGTTAAATGCTGAGCTAAAGTCTATGAACAGCATCCTAACATATGAGTTTTTAGTGTCCAAGTGGGTGAGAGCTGGGTGTAGAGCAGAGGAGATGGCATCCTCAGTGGACCGCTTAGCTCGATATGCAAACTGAAACGGGTCCAGGGAGGGGGGGAGGTTGGATCTGATCTGCTTCATGACCAGCCTCTCGAAGCACTTCATGATGGTTGAAGTCAGCGCTACAGGGCGGTAGTCGTTGAAGCAGGATGGAGAAGACTTCTTGGGCACAGGTATGATGGTGGTTTCTTTGAAGCACAAGGGAACAACAGCCTGGCTCAGGGAGATGTTGAAGATGTCTGTGAGGACATCTGTGAGCTCAGCTGCGCAGTCTTTTAGCACACGACCAGGAATGTTGTCAGGTCCAGAAGCTTTCCGGGTGTTAATCCTTAACAGTGTGCTCCTCACACTGCCTGGAGACAGACAAATAGCCTGGTCGTTGGGGGGAGGAGTTGTTTTCTGCGCAGGTGTGTTGCTCTGAGCTTCAAAGCGTGCGAAGAAGCCGTTGAGGTCGTTCAAGAGAGAGGTGTCACTGTCACAGGTCTGTGGTAAGGGTTTGTAGTCCGTGATGGTCCTAATACCCATCCACAGGCTCCGTGTGTCTCTGCTGTCACTGAAGTGGGCTGTGATGCGCCGGGTGTAGTGTTGTTTGGCTTTCCTGATGCCACTGGAAAGGTTGGCCCTGGCTGCTCTGAGACCGGCTGGATTGCCCTCTCTGAAGGCAGCGTTGCGGACCCTCAGCAGCCCATGGACCTCCCCTGTCAGCCATGGCTTCTGGTTAGCCCGGATGGTGATGGCTCTGGTGTGGGTCACATCGTCAATGCATTTGGTGATGTAGCCTGTAACTGTCTCTGTGTATTCCTGAATGTTGGTTGTGTTGTTGTATGTTGCTGCCTGCTTGAACATGTCCCAGTCTGTAGTCTTAAAGCAGTTTTGGAATGCAGCTGTGCTGTCCTCTGACCACACACGTACCTCTTTTGAAACCGGTTTGGTGACTTTCACCCGGGGTCTGTATGCCGGTTTCAGCAGAACGGTGAGGTGATCAGAGAGGCCGATGTGGGGGAGGGGGGAAGCCTTGTATGCTCCTTTGATGGTCTTGTAGACAAGGTCCAAGGTGTTGTTTTCTCGTGTTGGGAAATCAACATGCTGGTATACTTTGGGCATGACAGTTTTTAGGTTAGCATGGTTGAAGTCCCCAGCTACGATGAGAAAGCCATCTGGGTGTGCTGTCTGCTGCTCAGAGATGGCCCGGTACAGTTCGCAGAGTGCCTCCTCTCTGTCCTTGTTGTTGGAACTGGGAGGGATGTAAACAGCGACTAACAGGATAGCTGTTAGCTCCCTCGGGAGGTAGAAAGGCCGGCACTTCACAACCATAAACTCCGCCAGCGGTGAACAGTGTTTGTAGACCAACACAGCGTCCCGACACCAAGCATCACTGATGTAAACAATCACACCGCCGCCGCGAGTCTTCCCCCCGCTAACCGTAGCTCTGTCCGATCGGTAGCATGTTAGCCGGTCGAGCTGAACAGCGGAGTCCGGGATGTTGTCATTAAGCCATGTTTCCGTAAAAACGTAAACACAGCATTCCCTCACCTCACGCTGGGTCGACCGGAGAAGTCTTATAGTGTCCATTTTATTGTCCAGTGAGCGTACATTAGCCATTAGCATGCTGGGAATAGCCGGTCTGTGTGGGCTAGCCGCTAGCCTAGCCCGGATGCCTCCGCGCTTACCCCTCTTCTGCTTCCTCTCACACCGCCTGCGGCGTCTCCTCTCCAGCCGGGGGGCAGCACTCGAGGCCGAGGTCGAGGTCAGGCAGAGTATTCTGAGGCCGCTAAGTTCCTCTGCAAGCGTAGCGTCCAGTGTTGATGATGTTGTTTTCTTGTCCAGCAAGAACTCACGACTATACTGTCTACTGCTGACTGTCCAGAGTTGTTGAAGTGACAAACATGACGAACTTGATAAAACATTAAAAACACTCGAAAAATCGGGAGAGTGTGGGGCCGCTGCATCTGCACGCGCTGCCATCACAGGGACGGCAGCAGGCAGGGCCGTCGTTTAAGGAACTTGCCATTTACACCCACGTGGCCACCATTCACACCATTCGCCACCCCTCCCTGTCTCCACCTCTCCCCAGTCACATGCTCTCAACGAAACGCACTCTCCCTCCCTCCCACTCCCCCCACTCTCCCCCCCCACCCACTCCCCCATTCCCCCCCACTCTCCCCCTCACTCCACCCACTCTCCCCCTCCACTCCCCCCCACTCCACCCACTCCCCCCCACTCTCCCCTCCCCCCCACTCCACCCACTTCCCCCCCACTCCACCCACTCCCCCCCACCCCACCCACTCCCCCCCACTCTCCCCTCCCCCCCACTCTACCCACTTCCCTCCCCACTCCACCCACTCCCCCCCACTCTCCCCCTCCACTCCCTCCCCACTTCACCCACTCCAACCCCCCCACCACCCACTCCCTCCCCACTCTCCCCCTCCACTCCCCCCCCACTCCACCCACTCCAACCCCCCCACCACCCATTCCCCCCCACTCCACCCACTCTCCCCCCCACCCACTCCCTCCCACCACACCCACTCCACCCACTCCACCCACTCTCCCCCTCCACTCCACCCACTCCTCCCCCCTCACTCCACCCACTCTCCCCCCACTCCAACCCCTCCCCCCAACTCCACACACTCCCCCATCCCCCCCCCCACTCCACCCACTCCAACCCCCCCCACCACCCACCCCCCCCACTCCACCCACCCCCTCCACTCCACCCAACTCCACCCACTCTCCCCCCCTCACTCCAACCACTCTCCCCCCACTCCAACCCCTCCCCCCAACTCCACACACTCCCCCATCCCCCCCACTCTCCCCCCCATCCCCACCCACTCCCCCCCCATTCCACCCACTCCCCCCCCCACTCCCCCACTCTCCCCCCACTCTCCCCTCCCCCCCACCCCACCCATGGGTGCTGTCTTTATGTACTATGGGTGCTATCTGTACGGAGGTTGCATGTTCTCCCTGTGACCAGCGTGGGTTTTCTCCGAGATCTTCGGTTTCCTCACGCGCTCCAAAGACGTACAGGTTTGTAGGTTAATTGGCTTGGTACAAATGTAAATTGTCCCTAGTGCGTGTAGGATAGTGTAAGTGTGCGGGGATCGCTGGTTGGTGCGGACTCGGTGGGCCGAAGGGCCTGTTTCCGTGCTGTATCTCTGTATCTGTACCCCTCATCATTTTATGTTCCTCCAGCACAGAGCTGTTGTAATGCTCCCTCAATGAATGGCACACCCAGGGCAACACGAACTAATTCCCCAGGCGTGGGCCCAGAGAGGGTGGCGGAGAAAGCGAAACCATTTGCTTTCACCTCCCTGAAAGGAGAAGGTCAAAAACAGGTGGTAAACAGGCATTATCCCATTTCGCTGCAAGCAAGTTCTCCCACACCTATTTGTTATCAAAAGAAACATTAATTGTGGATCAGGTTTTTCTAGCCACATATTTTAGTAACTCCTGTTCCGTGACAGCTCTGTGCCGGACGAACATAAAATGAGAACGGGGTGCAGACACAGAGCGGAAACAAGCCCTTCAGCCCACCGAGTCCGCACCGACCAATCCGAAGCACAGCAGTAAAGCAGCATTTACAGCCTCCTTCCTGTGTGTTGCTTGTAGTCAATGGCACAACTCTGCTGTCTGATTCGGTGACACAGGGACGGCAGCAGGCAGGGCCGTCGTTTAAGGAACTTGCCATTTACACCCACGTGGCCACCATTCACACCATTCGCCACCCCTCCCTGTCTCCACGTCTCCCCAGTCACATGCTCTCCACGAAACGCACTCTCCCTCCCTCCCCACTCCGCCCACTCCCCCCCCACACCCTCTCCCCTCCCCATTCCACCCACTCTCCCCCTTCCCCTCCCCCACTCCCCCCCACTCCCCCCCCACTCCCTCTCCCCTCCCCCATTCCACCCACTCTCCCCCTTCCCCTCCCCCACTCCCCCCACTCCACCCCCCACCACCCACTCCCCTCCCACTCCACACACTCCCCCCCACTCTCCCCTCCCCCCACTCCACCCACTCTCCCCCCACTCCCCCCTCCCCCCCACTCCACCCACTCTCCCCCCACTCCTCCCCCCCCACTCCACCCTCTCTCAACCCCCACTACACCCACTCCATTCAATCTCCCCTCCCCCACTCCCCTCCCACTCCACCCACTCCCTCCCCACTCCCCCTCCACTCCACCCACTCCCCTCTCCCCCCACTCTCCACCCACTCTCCCCCCACTCTCCCCCCACTCCATCCACTCTCCCCCCACTCCATCCACTCCCCCCCCACTCCACCCACTCCCCCCTCCCCAACTCCCCCCACTCCACCCACCCCCTCCACTCCACCCACTACCCCTCCCCCCCCCCACTCCACCCACTCTCCCCCTCCCCTCCCCCACTCCCCCCCACTCTCCCCCCACTCCCCCCCCACTCCCCCCCCACTCCACCCACCCCCCACTCCACCCACCCCCCCGCTCCACCCACTCCCCCCCACTCCCCCCCACTCCACCCACTCTCCCCCCCCACTCCACCCACTCCCCCCCCACTCCACCCACTACCCCCTCCCCCCTCACTCCACCCACTCTCCCCTCCCCCCCACCCCACCCACGGGTGCTGTCTTTATGTACTATGGGTGCTATCTGTACGGAGGTTGCATGTTCTCACTGTGACCAGCGTGGGTTTTCTCCGAGATCATCGGTTTCCTCACGCGCTCCAAAGACGTACAGGTTTGTAGGTTAATTGGCTTGGTACAAATGTAAATTGTCCCTAGTGCGTGTAGGATGGTGTAAGTGTGCGGGGATCGCTGGTCGGTGCGGACTCGGTGGGCCGAAGGGCCTGTTTCCGTGCTGTATCTCTGTATCTGTACCCCTCATCATTTTATGTTCCTCCAGCACAGAGCTGTTGTAATGCTCCCTCAATGAATGGCACACCCAGGGCAACACGAACTAATTCCCCAGGCGTGGGCCCAGAGAGGGTGGCGGAGAAAGAGAAACCATTTGCTTTCACCTCCCTGAAAGGAAAAGGTTAAAAAACAGGTGGTAAACAGGCATTATCCCATTTCGCTGCAAGCAAGTTCTCCCACACCTATTCGGCATCAAAAGAAACATTAATTGTGGATCAGGTTTTTCTAGCCACATATTTTAGTAACTCCTGTTCCGTGACAGCTCTGTGCCGGAGGAACATAAAATGAGAACGGGGTGCAGACACAGAGCGGAAACAAGCCCTTCAGCCCACCGAGTCCGCACCGACCAGCGATCCCCGCACACTTACACTATCCTACACACACTAGGGACTATTTACATTTGTACCAAGCCAATTAACCTACAGACCTGTACGTCTTTGGAGTGCACGAGGAACCCGAAGATCTCGGAGAAAACCCACGCTGGTCACAGGGAGAATATGCAAACTCCGTACAGAGAGCACCCATAGTCGGGATCGAACCCGGGTCCCTGGCTCTGAAAGCAGTGTAAGGCAGCAACTCTACCGCTGCGCCACCGTGCCGCCCCGGTGCGGACAGAATAGGCTGCAGGAAACTTCACTCCCTATCATAGAATCACACAGCGCATAGAATCAAACAGGCCGTTCGGTCCATCTAATCCTTACTGACCGAATGCCTTTCATCGGAAAGATGCCATTAGGCTGGAAAGGGTGCAGGGAAGATTTAGACTTCAGACTTCAGAGGTACAGCGTGGAAACAGGCCCTTCGGCCCACTGAGTCCGGGCCGACCACGATCATCCCATACACTAGCACGGTCCTGTACACTGGAGAGCACTTAACAATTTGCAGAAACTAGTTTGTGTGTGAGACCTCTCTCTGGCAATGGAGGAGGCCTCGGACAGTAGGGTCGGGGGAGGAGAGTGGAAATGGGTATCAACGGAGTGAGCGCAAGTGTTCCTTTGCCAAGTCTACGCTTGGTTTCTCCCATGTCCAGGAGATTGTATCCATTCGTGAGAAAGTCTCGGACTAGAGGACACAGCTTCAGAATTAAAGGACGTCCCTTTAGGAAGGAGATGAGGAGAGTGGTGAATCTGTGGAATTCTCTGCCACAGAGGGTAGTTGAGGCCAGTTCATTGGCTATATTTAAGAGGGAGTTAGATGTGGCCCTTGTGGCTAAAGGGATCAGGGGGTATGGAGAGAAGGCAGGTACGGGATACTGAGTTGGATGATCAGCCATGATCATATTGAATGGCGGTGCAGGCTCGAAGGGCTGAATGGCCTACTCCTGCACCTATTTTCTATGTTTCTATGAATAAAGGAATATATTATTATTATTATTATTATTATTATTATTATTATTATTATTATTATTATTATTATTATTATTATTATTATTATTATTATTATTATTATTATTATTATTATTATTATTATTATTATTATTATTATTATTATTATTATCTACTACTACTCATGGAAAAAAAACTGTTTTTATGTCTGGCTGTGGCTGCTTTGACAGTCCGGAGTCGCATTACCTTGAACGCAGCCACAGCTGTCCAAATAATCCAGTGAGTGAGAGAAATCTGCAACGATGTTTGAAGGTACCGTACGTCTGATGTTCAGGAGTACCTCTCTCGTGAAAGTGATCTTTGTGGGATTACCGCAGACAACACCAACGAACAGATATGTACAAAACAGCAAGGAGCAGTCCACAGTGGCAGCCATCGTCAGCGCCACAGAGATCAAGCTGGCTTTCCCTGTGTTATTGGAAAGCCCCCGCCCACTTCCCACTGGTGGATTTCGTGGTGTCCTGTCTGGCTTTCTGCCATTTCTTTCCGGCTAGCACAAAACTCTTCATCGAATTGGTCCACTTTGACAGTCTCCGCCATTTTGAGGGCAGCCACCTACCTGCCTTCTCCAGGTCAGTGATGGGGAGCTCCTCGCAAGAGGCCTCAGGATCGGTTTCAGTCTCGCCGTTACATTTTCCGGTGAGGAATCGAACTTCTTGTCAAAGGTATTTATTCGCAAAATGCTCGGGTAACTCAGCAGGTCAGGCAGCATCCCAGGAGAGAAGGAATGGCCAGCGTTTCGGGTCGAGAACCCTTCTTCAGACTGATGTCAGGGGGGCGGGACAAAGGAAGGATATAGGTGGAGACAGGAAGACAGTGGGAGAACTGGGAGGGGACGGGAGGGACAGAGGAACTATCTAAAGTTGGAGAAGTCAATGTTCATACCGCTGGGCTGCAAGCTGCCCAGGCGAAATATGAGGTGCTGTTCCTCCAATTTCCGGTGGGCCTCACTATGGCACTGGAGGAGGCCCATGACAGAAAGGTCAGACTGGGAGTGGGAGGGGGAGTTGAAGTGCTGAGCCACCGGGAGATCGGTTTGGTCAAGGCGGACTGAGCGAAGGTGTTGAGCGAAGCGATCGCCGGGCCTGCGTTTGTACCAGCATCTGCAGTTATTTTCTTAAAACACTTGTCAACGTCTGTAATATGACAGAGTCGTAGAACTTGACAAAGTCCTGTTGCTGCTTGCACCTTTGTGCTAGGCACTTGCTCGTCCATCAGCTGCCTTGGTCTGGCATCCAAAATGGCTGCCCTGTTTCCGCTGAAGCTTCTTCATATTGAACTTTCGGACTTCCTCGTAAACATCTACGATGCAGAGCTTTTTGTTTCCTCCGGCATCTTTCACCAGATCTTTCATAAGATGTCTGGGGAAAAGCACAGATAAATTTCCAGCAGCTCCAGCTTTTTGCTTCGTCCTCATCAATCCTCTTCAGTGCCACAGGAACGGGTCTCAAGGGACCTGAAGATCTGCGATGGACGTAAGAGCTGGCCGGCTTTGCAGGAGACGTCCCGCAGCTGGACGAAGGCAGGGCCATCGTGTGCGAAACATGACGCAGAATTTCACGCCACTCAACGTCAACCAAGGCAACAAAATGAACGCAGTTCCCCCTCTTCAGGAAGCAGATATTTGAGAAGCAGCTGTAGAACTTCAGAACAATAGCCTCATCATCCACTGACAGCAAGTTGTGTAGGAAAATAACTGCAGATGCTGGTACAAATCGAAGGTATCACAAAATGCTGGAGTAACTCAGCAGGTCAGGCAGCATCTAAGAGAGAGGGAATGGGTGACGTTTCGGGTCGAGACCCTTCTTCAGACTGTTGTCAGGGGGGCGGGACAAAGGAAGGATATAGGTGGAGACAGGAAGATAGAGGGAGATCTGGGAAGGGGGAGGGGAAGAGAGGGACAGAGGAACTATCTAAAATTGGAGATGTCGATGTTCATACCGCTGGGCTGCAAGCTGCCCAAGCGAAATATGAGGTGCTGTTCCTCCAATTTCCGGTGGGCCTCACTATGGCACTGGAGGAGGCCCGTGACAGAAAGGTCAGACTGGTAGTGGGAGGGGCAGTTGAAGTGCTCAGCCACCGGGAGATCAGGTTGGTTAAGGCGGACTGAGCGAAGGTGTTGAGCGAAACGATCGCCGAGCCTGCGTTTGGTCTCGCCGCTGTGGAGAAGTTGACATCTGGAGCAGCGGGTACAATAGGGGAGGTTGGAGGAGGTGCAGGTGAACCTCTGTCTCACCTGGAAAGGCTGTTTGGGTCCTTGGATGGAGTTGAGGGGGGAGGTAAAGGGACAGGTGTTGCATCTCGTGCGGTTGCAGGGGGAAGTGTCCGGGGATGGGGTGGTTTGGGGCAGGAAGCGACGGGTGGACCAGGGAGTTACGGAGGGAACAGTCTCTGCATAACGCAGAAAGGGGAGGGGATGGAAAGATGTGGCATCACAGCTGATCACAGGCATGCTTGCAGGCGTTACGTGCTGTGTGGGCTGGGCAATTAGCTTTTCGCAATGCGCTTGTTGGCATTGCTCAATAACTGATGTTTACATTGGCATGATCTTCTGCATATTTCATACTGTTCCAGGGAGCTCATCAGAGCTTGGATGTGTGCCATTTGCTGCCTTTGCAAAAGTCAAGTAACTTACACTGCATTCCATAACAGATGTAGCAGACAAATATCTCACGCACACCAGAAACATATTTCTATCTCCCTTGCTTTGAGGCATCGGTGCCAACTGAGAAATATGGGGGCTCACCTTCATCGGTCGGGGACATGTCATCCATAATATCCCGCACAGTCCTTGGTCCTAAAACATTCACATTGTAATCGTCTCAGCTTTCGTCCTTCCCCAAGTGCACCTTCATCACAACATTTGAGTCATTATACAAAGAATGAAGATTTAGAATAAAGGGGAGGCCATTTACAACTGAGGTGAGAAGGAACTTTTCCACCCAGGGAGTTGTGAACTTGTGGAATTCTCTGTTCACAGAGGGCAGTGGAGGCCAAATCACTGGATGGATTTAAGAGGGAGTTAGATAGAGCTCTAGGGGCTAGTGGAATCAAGGGGTATGGGGAGAAGGCAGGCACGGGTTATTGATTGTGGACGATCAGCCATGATCACAATGAATGGCGGTGCTGACTCGAAGAGCCGAATGGCCTCCTCCTGCACCTATCTACTATGTTTCCATGTTTCAAAAGCGCCGTGGAGCTCAGCAAGGCAGTCGGTGCTGTTGCAGCCGAGCCCGTGTTTAACCATGTGGTATGCACGACGAAGCTTCGCCTGCCGCCATTTTGTCATTTTCAATGAGGCTTCCCTCTCCCGGTCCCGTGGTGTGAGCCGCTGGGTGTGGCCGCCGTTCACCGGAACCTTCTACTGCACACGGTTCGCCAGGTTCTGTGCGCGGTAACGTGATGCTAAACGTCTGGGACTCGATGTAAAAAGTCCGTTACTTTGATCGCAAAATCATTCACTTTGGTTTTGAATATCTCAACTTCTTTTTCTTCTTAACTAGTGTTTAGACTTAATCAGTGCTTTCTCTTTATTAGTGTTTAAACATTCGAGAAACAGCACGGAAACAGGCCCTTCGGCCCACCGGGCCTGTGGTTTCAATGAGGCCCTTTAGTTGAGTTGAGTTGAGTTGAGTTGAGTTGAGTTGAGTTGAGTTGAGTTGAGCTGAGTTGAGTTGAGTTGAGTTGAGTTGAGTTGAGTTGAGTTTTGCTTAGTTTAGATTAGGTTAGTTTAGTTTAGTTTAGTTTAGAGATACAGTGTGGAAACAGGTCCTTCGGCCTACCGAGTCCACTACTCATTTAGCCCATCAAGTCTACTCTGCCATTCAATCATTGTGGATATATCTTTCTCTCTCAACCCCATTCTCCTGCCTTTTCCCCTTAATCCCTGACACCCATACTAATAATCAAGATTCTGTCAATCTCCGCCTTTAAAATATCCATTGACTTGGCCTCCACAGTAGTCTGTGGCAATGAATTCCACAGATTCAATAGACAATAGACAATAGGTGCAGGAGTAGGCCATTCGGCCCTTCGAGCCAGCACCGCCGTTCAATGTGATCATGGCTGATCATTCTCAATCAGTACCCCGTTCCTGTCTTCTCCCCATTCACCACAGGAACGGCACGGTGGCGCAGCGGTAGAGTTGCTGCCTTACAGCGCCAGAGACCCAGGTTCGATCCTGACCACGGGCGCTGTCTGAATGGGGTTTGTACGATCTCCCATGACCTACGTGGGTTTTCTCCGGGTACTCCGGTTTCCTCCCACACTCCAAAGACGTACAGGTTTGTAGGCGAATTGGCTTCGGTAAAAATTGTAAGAAAAAAAATGGTCCCTAGTATGTAGGGTCGTTTTAGTGTCCATAGGTAAGAAAAACTGAAAAGAAATGCATATGATGGGAGTCTTGATGGGCCGAATCAATTCAATCACGATTGCAATCAAGCCAGACACCGCTACAAAAGCTAGAAGGAAGAGAAAGTCATGAGAGTACAGAGAATATCGCAGTTTTCAATCAATTAAAAAAGCACAGAAAATCTGAATTACAAATAGATAATACTGGGAATTTTCAGTATGTCAGGAATCTTCTTTGGGGAGGGAAACAGTATTAACATTTCAGGGACTATACTTGGACTATCTCTGACATCTCCCTACCGTTTCTGGACCTCACCATCTCCATCACAGGAGATAGACTAGTGACTGACATCTACTATAAACCCACTGACTCGCACAGCTATCTGGACTACACTTCTTCCCACCCTGTCTCCTGCAAAAAGTCTATCGCCTACTCCCAATTCCTCCGTCTACGCCGCATCTGCGCCCGGGATGAGGTGTTTCACACTAGTGCATCAGAGATGTCCTCATTCTTCAGGAAACGGGGCTTCCCCTCTTCCACTATAGATGAGGCTCTCACAAGGGCCTCTTCTACATCCCGCAGCTCCGCTCTTGCTCCCCCTCCCCCCATTCGTAACAAGGACAGAATCCCCCTCGTTCTCACCTTCCACCACATCAGCCAGCGTATCCAACAAATCATCCTCCAACATTTCCGTCACCTACAATGGGACCCCACCACTGGCCACATCTTCCCATCCCCTCCCCTTTCTGCGTTCCGCAGAGACCGTTCCCTCAGTAACTCCCTGGTCCACTCGTCCCTTCCTACCCAAACCACCCCATCCCTGGGCACTTTCCCCTGCAACTGCAGGAGATGCAACACCTGTCCCTTTACCTCCCCCCTCAACTCCATCCAAGGACCCAAACAGTCTTTCCAGGTGAGGCAGAGGTTCACCTGCACCTTCTCCAACCTCATCTATTGTATCCGCTGCTCTAGATGTCAACTTCTTTACATCGGTGAAACCAAACGCAGGCTCGGCGATCGTTTCGCACAACACCTTCGCTCAGTCCGCCTTAACCAACCTGATCTCCCGGTGGCTGAGCACTTCAACTCCCCCTCCCACTCCCAGTCTGACCTTTCTGTCGTGGGCCTCCTCCAGTGCCATAGTGAGGCCCACCGGAAATTGGAGGAACATCACCTCATATTTCGCTTGGGCAGCTTGCAGCCCAGCGGTATGAACATTGACTTCTCCAACTTTAGATAGTTCCTCTGTCCCTCTCTTCCCCTCCCCCTTCCCAGATCTCCCTCTATCTTCCTGTCTCCACCTATATCCTTCCTTTGTCCCGCCCCCCTGACATCAGTCTGAAGAAGGGTCTCGACCCGAAACGTCGCCCATTCCTTCTCTCCTGAGATGCTGTCTGACCTGCTGAGCATTTTGTGAAATAAATACCTTCGATTTGTACCAGCATCTGCAGTTATTTTCTTACATTAACATTCCAGGGAATTGACTCTAGTGGCAAATTGGTCACATTTTTATGCACAAATAAATTTCAAATCAGCACATATCTTTAAAAGTAAATAAGCTGGTAAATTGTCATGGGTAAGCATGTGACAACAGGAAACAGCATTGGAGCAGGAAGGAGCAATGGTTGACTTTAATGTTGCAAGTCGGTGCGTCACAATAATATTTCTAAGTACTTGCACCTCCTCCAACCTCATCTACTGTGTCCGGCGCTCCTGGTGTGGGCTCCGATATGTGGGCAGGACCAGGCTTAGTCTTGGCCACCGTTTCGCTGAAGACCCGCGTTCAGCCCGCCCTGGCCCACGTGATCTCCCGGTTTAGCTTAGTTTAGTTTAGTTTAGAGATGATGCCCGGAAACAGGCCCTTCAGCCCACACCGTCCAGTCCGCGCCGTCCAGCGATCCCCGCACACTAACGAAGCCCCCACACGCACTGGCGGGACCATTTACGCTCATACCAAGTCAATTAACCTACATCTTCGGAGTGTAGGGGGGAAACCGAAGATCTCGGGGGGAAAAAAAACCCCCACGCAGGTCACGGGGAGAACGTACACGGTCCGTACAGAAGGCACCCGCGGTCGGATCAAACCGGGCCCCTGGCGCTGAAAGTGCTGCAAGGCAGCAACTCTACCACCGCGCCACCGTGACACGCAGGTTGCCAAACACTTTAACTCCCCTTCCCATTCCCACACTGGCCTTTGTATCCTGGGCCTCCCCCACTGCCATAGTGAGGCCACACGCAAATTGGAGGAACAGCACCTCATATTTCGCTTGGGCAGCTTACACCCCAGGGGCATGAACCGCTGGGTCGTAAGCGGTTCTCCAATTTCAAGTAACTCCTACATTCCTCCCCCCTCTCTCTTCTCTCCCCCCCCTCCCCCCCACTCTAGTCATCCTACTAGTTCCACTGTTCGCATCCTTCTATCCCTGTCGTTAGCACATCTTCCTCAGCCAACAATGGACCATTGTGGACTCCACCCTTCCTGAGCCAACAATAACCCATTGTGGACTCCACCCTTCCTGAGCCAACAACGGGCCATTGTGGACTCCAGCTGCAAGCGCGTTGCAAGCGCTGTAAGACGGCAAGACTACCGCTGCGCCACCGTGGCCGCCAAAGCTTGAGGAGACTCGTTATGTCGATCAATACTGTCTTGAAGACCTAAACTGGAGAGCGGTGGCACGGTGCCAGGTACAGCGGCACGGTGGCGCAGCGGTAGAGTTGCTGCCGTACAGCTCTTACAGCGCCAGAGACCCGGGCTCGATCACGACTACAGGTGCTGTCCGTACGGAGTTTGTACGTTCTCCCCGCGACCTGCGTGGGTTTTCTCCGAGACCTTCGGTTTCCTCCCGCGCTCCAAGGACGCACAGGTTTGTAAGTTAATAGGCTCAGTACATATGTCGATTGTCCCTAGTGTGTGTGTAGGACAGTGTTAGTGCGCGTGGATTGCGGGTCGGTGCGGACTCAGTGGGCCAAAGGGCCTGTTTCAGCGCTGTATCTCTAAACTAAACTAAACTAAACTAAACATATTGATTGGTTGCATCATGCCCTGGTTGTGGTGCGTGATGCAACCACAACTCGAACGCCCAGCAACGGAGGAGATTACAAAAAGTGGTGGACACTGGCGAGCTGAAACGTCACTTGTCCATGTTCTCCAGAGATGATGCCTGACCCGCTGAGCTACTCCAGCACTTTGAGTCCGTTTGCTGCCTCAAAAAGGCAGCCAGCATCATCAGAGACCCACACCACCCTGGCCACACCATCATTTCACCCCCGCCATCGGGAAGAAGGTACAGGAGCCTGAAAACGGTCACGTCCAGGTTCAAGAACAGCTTCTTCCCAACAGCCATCAGGCTCTTGAACACTACACCACTTCTAATAACCTTAACTATGAACTTCTTAGAAGACTGTCCTTAGTTGCACAAAGGGTTTAGTTTTTTCGACTAGTATTGGGGTTATTACTTTATTTAAAGTTTGTTGATTTGTTACCTCTGTGTTTGCAATAATATACATAGATAATACACATAAATGTGTGAAATATTATAGACATACCTTTAGAAAGGAGAGAGAGTAAGGAGAAGGGTGGCAAGTTGGCACAGAGGTAGAGTTGCTGTCTTTACCAGGGACCCGGGTTCGATCCTGACCTCGGGTGCTGTCTGCACGGAGTTTGTATGTTCTCCCTGTGACCTGCGTGGGTTTTCTCCGAGATCTTCAGTTTCCTCCCACACTCCAAAGACCACTCCGCCACTCAATCATGGCTGATCTCTGCCCCCTAATCCCATTTTCCTGCCTTCTCCCCATAACCCTTGACAGCCGTTCTAGTCAAGAACTTGTCTATCTCTGCCCCTACAAAATATCCACTGACTTGACCTCCACAGCCCCTCTGTGGCGATGAGTTCCACAGACTAACCACCCTCTGACTAAAGAATTCCTTTACTTTTTCTAAGAACGGCCTTGAATTCTGAGGCTGTGACCTCTGGTCCCAGACTCTCCCACCAGTGGAAACATCCTCTCCACATCCACTCTATCTGTGCCTTTCATTATTTTGTAAGTTTCAATGAGGTCCCCCCTCGACCTTCTAAACTCCAGTGAGTAGGGGCCCAGTGCTGTCAAAGGCTCATCATATGCTAACCCACTCATTCCTGGAATCATCCTTGCAAAACTTTGATCATTTCTTTGTTTCACAATGTGAAACTTGCAAGGCGTTTTCTCCCATATTTAGCCTGCTTTTCAAGGTCAGTTTATTGTCACATGTACCAATTTAGGTCCAGTGAAATTTGAATTGCCATGTAAATTTATTGTAGGGACATTGCAGTGAATTTGTGGACGCAGCCCAGACCATCACACAAACCGACCTTCCTTCCATTGACTCCATTTACACCTCACGCTGCCTCGGCAAGGCCAGCAGCATAATCAAGGACGAGTCGCACCCTGGCCACTCCCTCGTCTCCCCTCTCCCATCGGGCAACAAGTGTGTAAACGCACACCTCCAGATTCAGGGTCAGTTTCTTCCCAGCTGTTATCAGGCAACTGAATTATCCTACTGCAACCAGAGAGCAGTGCTGAACTACTATCTACCTCATTGGTGACCCTCGGACTTTCCTTGTTCAGATTTTGCCGCCCTAACTTTTCCCTTTATCGTGCGTCTGTACGCTGTAAATGGCTCGATGGTAATCATATATTGTCTTTCCGCTGACTGGATAGCCCGCAACAAAAGCTTTTCACCGTGCCTCGGTACACGTGACAATAAACTAAACTAAAGCTATTTGCAGCTGCTTTACATGTACTTTGAAATATTGTGTGGGAAGGAACTGCAGATGCCGGTTTACACTGAAGCTAGACACAAAATGCTGGAGTAACTAAGCGGGTCAGGCAGCATCAATGGAGAAAAGAAATTGGTGACGTTTCGGGGTCGGAACCCTTCTTTGGACTGAAAGACGGAGAAGGCCAGAACAAAACGGGGCCGGCAACAGATATTCTCGGGAAGGTTGAAGTCCGCAATGGCCCATTGTTGGCTGGCTGAGGATGGACAAAATGGAGAGGGTACAGAGGAGATTTACTAGAATGTTGCCTGGGTTTCAGCACTTAAACTACGGAGAGAGGTTGAACAGGTTGGGTCTTTATTCTTTGGAGCGTAGAAGGTTGAGGGGGGACTTGATAGAGGTTTTAAAATTTTTAAGAGGGACGGACAGAGTTGACGTGGGTAGGCTTTTCCCTTTGAGAGTGGGGAAGATTCCAACAAGGGGACATATCTTCAGAATTAAGGGACAAAAGTTTAGGGGTAACATGAGGGGTAACTTCTTTACTCAGAGGGTGGTGGCTGTGTGGAATGAGCTTCCGGTGGAAGTGGTGGAGGCAGGATCGATTTTATTATTTAAGAGTAAATTGGATAGGTATATGGATGGGAGGGGATTGGAGGGTTATGGTCTGAGAGCAGGTAGATGAGACTAGGTCAGAGCAAGTGGTCGGCGTGGACTGGTAGGGCCGAACGGGCCTGTTTCCGTGCTGTAATTGTTATATGGTTATATGGTTATATGATGGGGTGGAGTGCACAATGGTCCATTGTTGGCTGAGGAAGATGTGCTAACGACAGGGATAGAAGGATGCGAACAGTGGAATTAGTAGGATGACTAGAGTGGGGGTGGGGGTGGGGGGGGGGAGAGTGAGGGGGGAGGAATGTAGGAATGACTTGAAATTAGAGAACCGCTTATGACCCAGTGGTTCATGCCGCTGGGGAGTACGCTGCCCAAGTGACTAGGCTATCGCCGACAGTTCGCCGGGGTGTCGCGTGCATGATCGTGAGGAGTCTTCCAAGAATCATAGTGGATCTCGGCGCGTTGCTGTGAAATCAAGCGGTATGAAATTTCTCGCCGACAGCTGGCTTGTCGCCAGGTATCGTTGCTTATTGCGGGCGCTGTCTGTCGCGCGCTGTCCCCAGGTTTGCCAGGTTCTCTTAGATGCATTTAGAAGCACGTAATATTAAATTAAGTAAAGTCGTTTGAAGATACCATAAAATACTTGTGTTTAACCAATTTATTTGCCGTCAGGACATTTGACAGGTAGATTGGAGGCGACAGTTTGACGGTCAGGTAAGCGTGGGAATTTCGCGATGTTTATGGCCATCAGCGATTACTTTTAAAGTAGGCTCCCAACCCAGATATGCAACCCAGAAACCAGATATGCATCTCCCGTACATTTTCAAAGAATGCCCACACTCTGCACAAAAATCCATTTAACCACTTTTTAAATTAAATTTCTTAATACTGCTATTAGTAAACTGGAAGTCAATCCAGTTTATGCCTTGTTACTGTGAAGCTTGGTTTTCAAGTAACCCGGGGAAGATGTTATATTTCAAAACTCTCAAGTAATTACCGACTTGTCAGTGATTTCAGCGAAAATTAGGACGCCGGAGAAGCATTGACAGCGTGGGAATTTCGCAATGTTTCCGAAGACGGTGTAATCTCGACCTGACTCGGCATTGTCCTGGTCATTGTCGTCGGGTAAAAGACAATTTCGGCGATCTGCTACGACTTTGACAGTCGCCGGCAGTCGCCTAAACAATCGCCTAAGTGGGGCAGGCCCTTTACTCCAGCAGTTTGTGTCTCCTCTCAGTTGAGGGGGTGTGTCGGGTTTTCCAACTGGCTAGAAGAGGATCTGTGGTTTCTTCCCAAGTTCTCTCTTTCTCACAGAAACAGATTTTCAGGGTATTTCCCTTTTCAATCGTATTTCAGCGCCTCTGGTCCTTTCCGTGTGCCGTGATGATCAATCTCCTAAAGGTCAGACGAACCACGAGCCCCCGGCACGGTGCAGCAGAAACCCGAGCCACTTCCCCTTCTCTTTGCCAGATTGACTACTGTTTGTATCGGAAGGAACGGTGGCGCAGCGGTAGAGTTGCTGCCTTACAGCGAATGCAGCGCCGGAGACCCGGGTTCGATCCCGACCACGGGTGCTGTCTGTACGGAGTTTGTGCCTTCTCCCCATGACCTGCGTGGGTTGGCTCCGAGATCTTCGCTTTCCGCCCACATTCCAAGGACGCACGGGTTTGAAAGGTTAACTGGCTTGGGTTTGTACACTTGGTATAAGTGTGAAGCCCGCACCGACCAGCGATCCCCGCACATTAGCACAAGCTAAACTCGGTGGGCCGAAGGGCCTGTTTCCGCACTGTAAACTGAACTAAAAAACCAAACTGCAGATGCTGGTTTTAAACCGAAGATAGACACAAAATGCTGGAGTGACTAGGTGGGACAGGCAGCATCTCTGGGAGAGAAGGAATGGGTGACGTTTCGGGGCCGAGACCCTTCTTCAGACTGAGAGTCAGGGGAAAGGGAAACGAGAGATATAGACGGTGATGTGGAGAGATATGGAACAAATGAATGAAAAATATGCAAAAAATTACAGAAGCTAAAGGGAATGATCAATGAATAACGAGGAAATGACATAGGAAATGAAAATGTATTGATGAATGTGGGCTGGTTCCTTTATAGAAACATAGACAATAGGTGCAGGAGGAGGAGGCCATTTGGCCATTCGAGCTAGCACCACCATTCAATATGATCATGGTTAAATCCAAAATCAGTACCCCGTTCCTGCATTCTCCCCATATCCCTTGATTCAGTTAGCCCTAAGAGCTAAATCTAACTCTCTCTTGAGGCCCATGACAGAAAGGTTAGACTGGGAGTGGGAGGGGGAGTTGAAGTGCTGAGCCACGGGGAGATCAGGTTGGTTAAGGCGGACTGAGCGGAGGTGTTGTGCGAAACGATCGGCGAGCCTGCGCTTGGTCGCGCCGATGTAGAGAAGTTGACACCTGGAACAGCGGATACAGTAGACGAGGTTGGAGGAGGTGCAGGTGAACCTCTGCCTCACCTGGAAGGACTGTTTGGGTCCTTGGATGGAGTCGAGGGGGGAGGTCCTTTGTCTTCTCCTTTATGCTAAAGGGCGAGTTGAACACCTGTTGTACTCAGAAAAACATTTTCCTCAAGACTACTATAGACGACCAAAAAACTCCCTGCAAAAAAATCCCAATAGCATTTAAAAAATGCAACAAAGAAAATATTAAGATTTCAAAGAGCAGTTCCTAGGAATCTAAAAATACCTTGAGTTGGGTGTGTTCCCCCGAAAGCTGGATATTCCTAATCAGTACAAGGTCAGACTTCCCAATTCATTCGTAGTGAGTTCTGCAGTAGATGCATTGGGCGGGTTGGCTGAGGAATTAGTTTCGTTGAGTTTAGACTAGATACAGCGTGGAAACAGGCCCAACCAGTCCACACCGACCAGCGATCCCCATTAACACACATTAATGCTACCCTACACACACTAGGGACAATTGACACAAGCTGCTGGCCTTGCTGAGGCAGCGTGAGGTGTCAATGGAGTCAATGGAAGGAAGGTCGGTTTGTGTGATGGTCTGGGCTGTGTCCACAAATTCACTGCAATGTCCCCGCAATAAATTTACATGGCAATTCAAATTTCACTGGACCTTAATTGGCACTTCGGAGGCTTCGGCGCGGGCCGCGTGGATATCGGAAGCCGGCAGCCCCCTGGGTGGGGGCCGACATCGGGAGCTCCGGCAGCGGCAGCGTGTTTGCCCGCCCCGAACCGTGGGGCTTGGGTCGGCCCGCCGCGGACCTTTCACCGTCCGGCGCGGCCTGAAATAGGCAGCGGGATTTTTCTCTGCTCGGCGGGGGCTTCAATGTCGGGAGCCACGACCGCCCCGACGTGCAGCGGCAGCGGCAGCGTCATCGCCTGCCCCGTTTCACCGTCCGGCGCGGCCTGGCAAGTTCAACAGCCTGATCGCGGGAGAAGACGGCAGGGGAAGAGAAATGACATTCTGGCCTTCCATCACAGTGAGGAGGTGACTGGAGGAGACTCACTGTGATGGATGTTTCTTTTTTTTTGTTTTGTGTTGGGTTGTGGTTGTGTAATTGCTTATTTTGTTGCTCTTACTGTTGGACTGTGGGTGACGAAATCTCGTCCAAAAGACTTGTTTTTTTTGGATGACAATAAAGGTCATTCTGATTCCGATTCTGATTCTGACATGTGGCAATAAACTCACCTCGAAACCTTGAAGCCTTGATTTAGCTGATTACAAAACAGGCTAAATCTGGGAGAAAACGCCTTGCATGTTTCACATTGTGAAACAAAGAAACAATCAACGTTTTGCAAGAATGAATCCAGGAAGTAGTAGGTTAGCATATGATGAGCGTTTGACAGCACTGGGCCTCTACTCACTGGAGTTTAGTAGGTCGAGGATCAAGTCAAGTCAAGTCAACTTTATTTGTCACATACACATACAAGATGTGCATTGAAACTTACAGAATAATGAAAGGCACAGATAGAGTGGATGTGGAGAGGATGTTTCCACTGGTGGGAGAGTCTGGGACCAGAGGTCACAGCCTCAGAATTCAAGGCCGTTCTTAGAAAAAGTAAAGGAACTTCTTTAGTCAGAGGGTGGTTAATCTGTGGAACTCATCGCCACAGAGGGGCTGTGGAGGTCAAGTCAGTGGATATTTTGTAGGGGCAGAGATAGACAAGTTCTTGACTGGAACGGCTGTCAAGGGTTATGGGGAGAAGGCAGGAAAATGGGATTAGGGGGCAGAGATCAGCCATGATTGAATGGCGGAGTGGACTCGATGGGCCGAATGGCCTGATTCTACTCCTATAACGTGTGAACTTGTGTGTGATATGTGCATCAAACCAGGCAAGCAACAAATACTCGTTTCAAGGGTCAAGAGTCACGAGTGGTTAATTGCTCTATGCTCCGACAATGGAAGAATAAAGTTCTTACTTGGAGCATCATGGCAGGTTTGCAAAGACAGGTTACTCATGAACTGTGATGAGTTACTAGAGCACTCAGTATCTTTTCCTGGGAATGTTAAGTACGTCAGGAATCATGTGCTCTGAACAATTCACATACTTGGGGGAAATATGAATGATACATATAAGTACATAAGCTCATAAATTCATAAGTCACAGGAGCAGATTTAGGCCATTCGGCCCATTGAGTCGACTCTGCCTTTCAATCATGGCTGATCTATCTCTCCCTCCCAACCCCATTCTCCCCATAACCCTTGACACCCGTACTAATGAACAACCTGCCAATCCCACCTTCAAGATACCCAATGACTTGGCCTTCACAGCCGTCTGTGGCAATGAATCCCACAGATTCACCACCCTCTGACCAAAGGAACTCTTCCTCTTGGTTTAATTTAGTTTAGTTCACTTTAGTTTAGTTTGGAGATGCATCGCAGAAACAGGCCCTTCGGCCCACTGAGCCTGTGCTGACCAGCGACCAGGGGCAATTTACAATGTAGCAATCTAGTCCCAATCTAGCAATCAGGACCATTTACAATTTTTTATTGAAGCCAATCCACGTAAAAAACTGGTACGTCTTTGGAGTGTGGGAGGAAACTGAAGATCTCGGTGAATACCCACGCAGGTCTCAGGGAGAACATACAAACTCCGTGCAGACAGCACCCGAGGTCAGGATCGAACCGGGGTCCCTGGTAAAGACAGCAACTCTACCTCTGTGCCAACTTGCCACCCTTCTCCTTACTCTCTCTCCTTTCTAAAGGTATGTCTATAATATTTCACACATTTATGTGTATTATCTATGTATATTATTGCAAACACAGAGGTAACAAATCAATAAACTTTAAATAAATTAATAACCCCAATACTAGTCGAAAAAACTAAACCCTTTGTGCAACTGAAGACAGTCTTCTAAGAAGTCCATAGTTAAGGTTATTAGAAGTGGTGTAGTGTTCAAGAGCCTGATGGCTGTTGGGAAGGAGCTGTTCTTGAACCTGGACGTGACCGTTTTCAGGCCCCTGTACCTTCTTCCCGATGGCGGGGGTGAAATGATGGTGTGGCCAGGGTGGTTTGGAGCTCTGATGATGCTGGCTGCCTTTTTGAGGCAGCAAAAGGACTCAAAGTGCTGGAGTAACTCAGCGGGTCAGGCATCATCTCTGGAGAACATGGACAGGTGACGTTTCGGCTCGCCAGTGTCCACCACCTTTTGTAATGTCCTCCGTTGCTGGGCGTTCGAGTTGTCGAACCAGGGCGTGATGCTAACCCAGTCAATATGTTTAGTTTAGTTTAGTTTGGTTTAGAGATACAGCGCGGAAACAGGCCCTTTGGCCCACTGAGTCCGCACCGACCCGCAATCCACGCGCACTAACACTGTCCTACACACACACTAGGGACAATCGACATATGTACCGAGCCAATTAACTTACAAACCTGTACGTCCTTGGAGCGCGGGAGGAAACCGAAGGTCTCGGAGAAAACCCACGCAGGTCGCGGGGAGAACGTACAAACTCCATACGGACAGCACCTGTAGTCGGGATCGAGCCCGGGTCTCTGGCGCTGTAAGAGCTGTACGGCAGCAACTCTACCGCTGCGCCACCGTGCCGCAGTACCTGGCACCGTGCCACCGCTCTCCAGTTGACACCCGTAGATCTTCGAGAGAGAGAGAGAGTATTCATCGACATACCGAGTCTCCTCAAGCTTTGGCAGCCATGGTGGCGCAGCGGTAGAGTTGCTGACTTACAGCGCTTGCAACGCCGGAGACCCGGGTTCGATCCCGACTGCGGGTGCTGTCCGTACGGAGTTTGCACGTTATCCCCGTGACAGCGCGGATTTTCTCCGAGATCTTCAGTCTCCTCCCGCACTCCAAAGACGTACAGGCACGTAGGTTAATTGGCTTGTAGTATGTGGAAATTGTCCCTAGTGTGTGTAGGGCAGCGTTTATGGTCGGTGTTGGACTGGTTGGGCCTGTTTCCACGCTGTATCTAGTCTAAACTCAACGAAACTAATTCCTCAGCCAACCCGCCCAATGCATCTACTGCAGAACTCACTACGAATGAATTGGGAAGTCTGACCTTGTACTGATTAGGAATATCCAGCTTTCGGGGGAACACACCCAACTCAAGGTATTTTTAGATTCCTAGGAACTGCTCTTTGAAATCTTAATATTTTCTTTGTTGCATTTTTTAAATGCTATTGGGATTTTTTTGCAGGGAGTCTTTTGGTCGTCTGTAGTAGACTTGAGGAAAATGTTTTTCTGAGTACAACAGGTGTTCAACTCGCCCTTTAGCATAAAGGAGAAGACAAAGGACCTCCCCCCTCGACTCCATCCACGGACCCAAACAGTCCTTCCAGGTGAGGCAGAGGTTCACCTGCACCTCCTCCAACCTCGTCTACTGTATCCGCTGTTCCAGGTGTCAACTTCTCTACATCGGCGAGACCAAGCGCAGGCTCGCCGATCGTTTCGCACAACACCTCAGCTCAGTCCGCCTTAACCAACCTGATCTCCCCGTGGCTCAGCACTTCAACTCCCCCTCCCACTCCCAGTCTAACCTTTCTGTCATGGGCCTCAAGAGAGAGTTAGATTTAGCTCTTAGGGCTAACTGAATCAAGGGATATGGGGAGAATGCAGGAACGGGGTACTGATTTTGGATTTAACCATGATCATATTGAATGGTGGTGCTAGCTCGAATGGCCAAATGGCCTCCTCCTCCTGCACCTATTGTCTATGTTTCTATAAAGGAACCAGCCCACAGTCATCAATACATTTTCATTTCCTTTGTCATTTCCTCGTTATTCATTGTTATTCCCTTTAGCTTCTGTAATTTTTTGCATATTTTTCATTCATTTGTTCCATATCTCTCCACATCACCGTCTATATCTCTCGTTTCCCTTTCCCCTGACTCTCAGTCTGAAGAAGGGTCCCGGCCCCGAAACGTCACCCATTCCTTCTCTCCCAGAGATGCTGCCTGTCCCACCTAGTCACTCCAGCATTTTGTGTCTATCTTCGGTTTAAAACCAGCATCTGCAGTTTGGTTTTTTACTTCAGTTTACAGTGCGGAAACAGGCCCTTCGGCCCACCGAGTTTAGCTTGTGCTAATGTGCGGGGATCGCTGGTCGGTGCGGGCTTCACACTTATACCAAGTGTACAAACCCAAGCCAGTTAACCTTTCAGACCTGTGCGTCTTTGGAGTGTGGGAGGAAAGCGAAGATCTCGGAGAAAACCCACGCAGGTCACGGGGAGAACGTACAAACTCCGTACAGACAGCACCCGTGGTCGGGATAGAACCCGGGTCTCCGGCGCTGCATTCGCTGCAAGGCAGCAACTCTACCGCTGTGCCACAGTAGACAAGCTGGCAAAGAGAAAGGGAAGTGGCTCGGGTTTCTGCTGAATCTTGTCGGAGACTCGTAGTTCGTCTGACCTTTAGAGGATTAATCACCACTGGCACAGGGAAAGGACCGGAGGCGCTGAAATACAATTGAAAAGGGAAATAGCCTGAAAATCAGTTTCTGTGAAAAAGGGAGAACTTGGGAAGAACCCACAGATCCTCTTCTTGCCAGGTTGGAAAACCCGACCTGACAAATACTTGGGATTCCGCATCGCAGAGGATCTGACGTGGGCAACGCACATTGCCGCACTGGTGGGTAAGGCTAAGCAGCGCCTTTACCACCTTAGACAACTGGGGAAATTCAGAGTGTCGCTGAGGATCCTTCATTGCTTCTACTCTGGGGCTGTAGAGAGCATCCTGTCCGGAAACATCACAGTCTGGTTTGGGAACAGCTCTGCCCAGGACAGGATGGCCCTGCAGAGAGTAGAGCGTTCGGCAGAACGCACCATGGGAACTACACTCGTCCCCCTGCAGGACCTATACATCAGGAGGTGCAGATCCAGAGCAAGCAAGATCATGAGGGACCCCTGCCACCCCAGTAACGGACTGTTCCAGATGCTACGGTCAGGCAAACGCCTCCGCTGTCACGCTGTGAAAACGGAGAGGATGAGACGGAGCTTCTTCCCACAGGCCATCAGGACTGTCAACTTTGATAACCCCAGAGACTAAATTTTTGTCGACACTTTTTGTGCTATGTTTAGTAACTTATTAACTTTATTTATATGCTGTAACTGTAATTATTTTTGTGCACAACCCGCAGGCATTGCCACTTTCATTTCACTGCACATCGAGTATGTGTATGTGACAAATAAATTTGACTTGACTTGACCACCTCAACTGAGAGTAGATACAAAATGCTGGAGCAACTCAGCGGATCAGGCAGCATCTCAGGAGGGAAGGAATGGGTGACGTTTCGGGTCGAGACCCTTCATCAGACTGAGAGGGTAGGGTGTGTCGTAGAAACATACAAAAAGACCGAAAATAGTTGCAGGTGCGGGCCATTCGGCCCTTCGAGCCAGCACCGCCATTCAATATGATCAAGGCTGATCATCCAAAATCAGGACCCTGTTCCTGCTTTCTCCCCATATCCCTTGATTCCGTTAGCCCTAAGAGCTGTTTCTAACTCTAACGTGTTTAACGCCGCTGTAACACTGCAAATTTCCCCGGTGTGGGACAAATAAAGGAATATATTATTATTATTATTATTATTATTATTATTATTATTATCATTATTATTATTATTATTATTATTATTATTACTCCGAGACTGTGCCCTCTGGTCCTAGACTCTCCCACTAGTGGAAACGTCCTCTCCACTTCCTCTCTATCCAGGCCTTTTCACTATTCAGTATGTTTCAATGAGGCCCCCCCACTCATGCTTCTAAACTCCAGCGACTAGACAATAGACAATAGACAATAGGTGCAGGAGGAGGCCATTCGGCCCTTCGAGCAAGCACCGCCATTCAATGTGATCATGGCTGATCATTCTCAATCAGTACCCCGTTCTTGCCTTCTCCCCATACCCCCTTGTTCTGGACTCCCCCAACATTGGGAACATGTTTCCTGCCTCTAACGTGTCCAGCCCCTTAATAATCTTATATGTTTCGATAAGATCTCCTCTCATCCTTCTAAATTCCAGTGTATACAAGCCTAGTCGCTCCAGTCTTTCAACATATGAAAGTCCCGCCATTCCGGGAATTAACCTAGTAAACCTACGCTGCACGCCCTCAATAGCAGCCCAGTGCCGTCAAACGCTCCACATACGTTAACCCCCTCATCCCTGGGATCGTTCGTGTAAACCTCCTCCTGACCCTGTCCAATTCCAGCACGTCCTTCCTCAGATATGGGGCCCAAAAACTGTTCAGTATAATGCGATGTTTCCGAGGACTAGAATATAAAAGCAACGATGTAATGCTGAGTCTTTATAAGACAGACACTGGTCGAGCTGCTGCCTCACAGCACCAGAGACCCGGGTTCGTTCCTGACTACGGGTGCTGTCAGTACGGAGTTTGTACGTTCCCTTCCTGTGACCCATGTGGGTTTTAGGGTCATAAGGTCATAAGTGATAGGAGTAGAATTGGACCATTAGACTTAAGATGGACACAAAAAGCTGGAGTAACTCAGCGGGGCAGGCAGGATCTCTGGAGAGAGGGAATGGGTGACGCTTGGGGTCGAGTCCTGAAGAAGGGTCTCGACTCCGAAACGTCACCCATTCCTTCTCTCCTGAGATGCTGCCTGACCCGCTGAATTAAGGGTCTGTCCCACTGGCGATTTTAAGGCAACTGCCGGCGACTAGGCTGTCGCCGACAGTTCGCCGGGGTGTCGCGGGCGTGATGGTGAGGGGTCTTCCAAGAATCATAGTGGATCGCAACGCGTCGCTGAAAAAACCAACCGGTATGAAATTTCTCGGCGACAGCTGGCTTGTCGCCAGGTATCGTTGCTTATTGCGGGCGCTGTCTGTCGCGCGCTGTCCCCAGGTTTGCTAGGTTCTCTTAGATGCATTTAGAAGCACGTAATATTAAGTTAAGTAAAGTCATTTGAAGATACCATAAAATAGTTGTGTTTAACCAATTTATTTACCGTCAGGACATTTGACAGGTAGATTGGAGGCGGCAGTTTGACGGTCAGATAAGCGAGGGGAATTTCGCGATGTTTATGGCCATCAGCTATTACTTTTAAAGTAGGCTCCCAACCCAGATATGCAACCCAGAAACCAGATATGCATCTCCCGTACATTTTCAAAGAATGCCCACACTCTGCACATAAATCCATTGAACCACTTTTAAAATTAAATTTCTTAATACTGCTATTGGTAAACTGGAAGTCAATCCAGTTTATGCCTTGTTACCGTGAAACTTGGTTTTCAAGTAACCCGGGGAAGATGTTATATTTCAAAACCCCCAAGTAATTACCGACTAGTCAGTGATTTCAGCAAAAATTAGGACGCCGGAGAAGCATTGACAACGTGGGAATTTCGCGATGTTTCTGAAGACGGTGTAATCTCGACCTGACTCGGCATTGTCGCGGTCATTGTCGTCGGGTAAAAGAAAATTTTGGCGATCTGCTACGACTTTGACAGTCGCCGGCAGTCGCCTAAACAATCGCCTAAGTGGGGCAGGCCCTTTACTCCAGCATTTTGTGTCTCCTCTCAGTTGAGGGGGTGTGTCGGGTTTTCCAACTGGCTAGAAGAGGATCTGTGGTTTCTTCCCAAGTTCTCTCTTTCTCACAGAAACAGATTTTCAGGGTATTTCCCTTTTCAATCGTATTTCAGCGCCTCTGGTCCTTTCCGTGTGCCGTGATGATCAATCTCCTAAAGGTCAGACGAACCACGAGCCCCCGGCACGGTGCAGCAGAAACCCGAGCCACTTCCCCTTCTCTTTGCCAGATTGACTACTGTTTGTATCGGAAGGAACGGTGGCGCAGCGGTAGAGTTGCTGCCTTACAGCGGGTTCAATCCCGACCACGGGTGCTGTCTGTACGGAGTTTGTACGTTCTCCCCGTGACCTGCGTGGGTTTTCTCCGAGATCTTCGCTTTCCTCCCACACTCCAAGGACGCAGAGGTCTGAAAGGTTAACTGGCTTGTGTTTGTATACTTGGTATAAGTGTGAAGTCTGCACTGACCAGCGATCCCCGCACATTAGCACAAGCTAAACCCCTTTCCCTGTGCAGCGATGATTAATCGCCTTGATTACAGAACACTGTGAGACCATGGGTCATCCGTCAATTCAGAAAGTGACCACCAGGGGAATTTTGAAGAGACCCATGGATATTAACTTCATGGCAACATGGCTGGAGTACCTCAGCGGGTCAGGCAACATCTCTGGAGAACACGGATAGACAACGCATCAGGTCGGGACCCTTCTTCAGTTTGATCTGTTGACTGAGGTATTCCGACTCCTATTTCGCTTGGGCAGCTTACAGCCCAGTGGTGTGACTATTGATTTCTCTAACTTCAAGTAACCCTTACATTCCCCCTCTCTCTCCATCCCTCCCCCACCCAAGCCGCACCAGCTTCTCGTTTTCACCCAACAAACAGCTAACAATGGCCTGTTTCCTTTATCATCGTTACTTTTTTTGCATATCTTTCATTCAGTTCTTTATCTCTCTCTCTAAATCATCGTCCATATCACTCGTTTCCGTCTCCCCAGACTCTCAGTCTGAAGAAGGGTCTCGACCCAAAACGTCACCCATCCCTTCTCTCCGGAGATGCTGTCTGTCCCGCTGAGTTACTCCAGCTTTTTGTGTCTTTCTTCGATTGAGGTATCAACATTAGTCTCTGGCACGGGCAAGACTTCAGTCTTACATTGTTAATTGAAAGACCACACTGAGTATAGAAGTTGGGGGTTCATGTTGAAGTTGTATAAGGCATTGGTGAGACTGCATTTGGAGTATTGTGCTCAGTTATGGGCACCATGTTATGGGAAAGATATTGACAAGCTTGAAAGGGTTCAGAGATGATTTACGAGGATGTTGCCAGGAATAGAGGGGCTGAGCTATGGGGAGAGATTGAGTGGGCTGGGTCTCTATTCCTTCGAGTGCAGGAGGATGAGGGGTGATCTTATAGAGGTGTATAAAATCATGAATAGATTGGGTAGATGTGCAGAATCACTTGCCCAGAGTAGGGGAATCGAAGACCAGAGGATATAGGTTCAAGGTGAAGGGGAAAAGATTAAATAGGAATCTGGGGGTAACCTTTTAACACAAAGGGTGGTGGGTGTATGGAACAAGCTGCCAGAGGAGGTAGTTGAGGCTGGGACTATCCCATTGTTTAAGAAACAGTTAGACAGGTACATGGACAGGACAGGTTGGGAGGGATATGGGCCAAGCAGCAGGCAGGTGGGACTAGTGTAGCTGGGACATTGTTGGCCGGTGTGGGCGAGTTGGGCTGAAGGGCCTGTTTCCACACTGTATCTCTCTATGACTCTATGACTCCAAGCGAACTTTCAGTACTGAAACTGAAACGTCCGCCCTGGGCTGAATTGTAAGCCACAGAAATCTATAGGCAGGAGCTTGGATACTCATTTCGTGATTGTGAGTGCAATCTGGTTCTCACACAATCACCATTGAGGTTTAACATGAGCACTTTTTATTCCCTGTGAATAATCTGGTCACTGTGCTCAGGATATTATTCTGGGCACGGTGGCGCAGCAGTAGAGCTGCTGCCTTACAGCGCCGGAGACCCGGGTTCGATCCCGACCACGGGTGCCTCTCTGTACGGAGTTTTGTACGTTCTCCCCGTGACCTCGTGGGTTTCCCCCTGAGATCTTCGGTTTCCTCCCACACTCCAAAGACGTACAGGTTTGTAGGTTAATTGGCTTGGTGTAAATGTAAATTGTCCCTAGTGTGCGTAGGGTAGAGTTAGCGTGCGGGGTTTCTCGGACTCGGTGGGCCAAAGGGTCGTATCCGTGCTGTATCTCTAAACTAATCTAAACTAAAGTAAACTAAACTTGGAATCCCTGACCACTGCCCTTCAATAGTTCAGCTAATCATAATGTTCATAATAATAACAATAAATGACAAACATTTATTTTGTTATTTATAACAAGGGCGTGCAGCGTCGGTTCACTAGGTTGATTCCCGGAATGGCGGGACTGTCGTATGTTGAAAGGCTGGAGCAATTAGGCTTGTATACACTGGAATTTAGAAGATCGATCCCAGCTGGAGGCCGCCGACTCCACGGTGTTAGGCCGTAGCATGAGTTCATAGGTTCTCGGAGCAGAATGAGGTCATTCAACCCATCAAGTCTACTCCGCCATTCAATCATGGCTGACCTATCCTCCCCTCTCAACCCCATTCTCCTGCCTTCTCCCCATAACCCCAGACACCCGTACTAATCAAGAATCTCTCATGCAGAGGACAGGTTTGGAGGGATATGGACCAAGCGCAGGCGGGTGGGTCTAGTGTAGCTGGGACATGTTGGCCGGTGTGGGCAAGATGGGCCGAAGGGCCAGTTTCTACGCTGTATCACTCTGTGACTCTGTCAATCTCTTGCCTTAAAAATATCCATTGACTTGGCCTCCACGGCCTTCTGCGGCAAAGAATTCCACAGGATAGATCTCCTGTAGCGTTCTGTGCTGCATCTCGGTGGAACCAGCCTGTTGCTGAAGGTGCTCCTCAGGTTAACCGTTGTGTCATGGAGGGGGTGGGCCCTATTGTCCAGGATGCTCCGCAGTTTGAGGAGCATCCTCCCCTCCAAGACCACCCCCCCCCCCCGTGAATCCAACTCCGCCCCCAGGACGGAGCCAGCCTTCCCGACGAGGTAGTTAATCCCGTTGGCGATCCCGGAGCGACTAGGCTTGTACACACTGGAATTTAGAAAGATGAGAGGAGGTCTTATCGAAACGTATAAGATTATTAAGGGGTTGGACACGTTAGAGGCAGGAAACATGTTCCCAATGTTGGGGGAGTCCAGAACAAGGGGCCACAGTTTACGAATAAGGGGTAGGCCATTTAGAACTGAGATGAGGAAAAACCTTTTCAGTCAGAGAGTTGTGAATCTGTGGAATTCTCTGCCTCAGAAGGCAGTGGAGGCCAATTCTCTGAATGCATTCAAGAGAGAGCTAGATAGAGCTCTTAAGGATAGCGGAGTCAGGGGGTATGGGGAGAAGGCAGGAACGGGGTACTGATTGAGAATGATCGGCCATGATCACATTGAATGGCGGTGCTGGCTCGAAGGGCCGAATAGCCTCCTCCTGCACCTATTGTCTGTTGTCTATTGTAAACCCGAGCGTCTTTGGAAAGTGGGAGGGGAGCACCCAGAGGAAACCCACGCGGTCACGGGGAGAACGTGCAAACTCCGTACAGGCAGCAGGTCTGGTCAGGATTCAACCTGGGTCTTCAACTAAGGAAGAAGGGTCCCGACCCAAAACTTTGCCTATCGAGTCTGAAGGAGGGTCCCGACCCGAAACGTCACCCATCCATGTCCTCCAGAGATGCTGCCTGACCCGCTGAGTTACTCCAGTACTCTCCATTCTAAGCAAGATTCCTTCTGTCTTAATTTTGATTTGCTTATGTTGACTGCACTTGTCACATTAGACTGTGTGGGCAAGCCTCACCTCAGTTCTAAATGGCCTACCCCTTATTCTTAAACTGTGGCCCCTTATTCTGGACTCCCTCAACATTGGGAACATGTTTCCTGCCTCTAACGTGTCCAACCCCTTAATAATCTTATACGTTTCGATAAGATCTCCTCTCATCCTTCTTGGTTAATTGGCTTCTGTAAATTGTCTCCAGTGTGTAGGATAGAACTATGATGGGTGGCGCGGTGGCGCAGCGGTAGAGTAGCTGCCCTACAGCGCCAGAGACCCTGGTTCGATCCTGGGTGCGGGCGTTGTCTGTACGGAGTTTGTACGTTCTCCCCGTGACCTGCGTGGGTTTTCCCCGGGTGCTCCGATTTCCTCCCACAGTCCAAAGACGTGCGGGTTTGTAGGTTAATTGGCTTCTGTAAGTAGTGCCCAGTGTGTGCGATTGAATCAGTTTACGGGGTGATTGTAGGTCGGTGCGGGCACGGCGGTTCGAAGGGCCTGTTTCCACGCTGTATCTCGGAACCGAAGGAAACTAAACAATTCCCCCTTGTATCTCCCGCCAATCCTCTTGCACCAGAGACAATCTAGTATCGCTCATTGACGCAGAACACCAAGTGCTGGAGTAACTCAGAGAGTCAGGCAGCAGCTCTGGAGGACGTGGAGGGGTGACCTTTCCGGGTCAGCACCCTTCTTCATAGCCCGCGATTTAAATTTAAATACCACAGCTAATTTTGCAGCGTGCGGGGAAAACCAGAGCACCCAGGGGAAACCGTGGGTAGAACATGCAAACTCCACACGGACAGCACCCGAAGTCATTGCTAAACCAAGCTGCCTTTCACACCATGACAGCTATTTATCATCGCGACTAAATGAATGTTGAGAAAGTCCCTCACTGTTTCACCGATGTAGAACGATACTTTAAACAAATGAAGTGTGAGTCAGAGAAAGATAATCTAAACATGGGGGCTTTACTTTAGGTTTTAGGCTTGAGAGATACGGGTGTGGAAATGGGCCATTCGGCCCGCCGGGTCCGTGCCGACCAGCGATCACCCCGTACACTAGCACTATCCCACACACACTAGGTACAATTCGCCATTTTTCGGAAGCCAATTAGAAACATAGAAACATAGAAAATAGGTGCAGGAGGAGGCCATTTGGCCCTTCAAGCCAGCACCGCCATTCATTGTGATCATGGGTGATCATCCACAATCAGTAACCCGTGCCTGCCTTCTCCCCATACCCCTTGATTCCACTAGCCTCTAGGGCTCTATCTAACTCTCTCTTAAATTCATCCAGTGATTTGGCCTCCACTGCCCTCTGTGGCAGAGAATTCCACAAATTCACAGCTCACTGGGTGAAAAAAGTTCCTTCTCACCTCAGTTTATTAACCTACAAACCTGTGCATCTTTGGAGTGTGGGAGGAAACCGGAGCACCCGGAGAAAACCCACGCAGGTCACGGGGAGAACGTACAAACTCCGCACAGACAAGTACCCGTAGTCGGGATCGAACCCGGGTCTCTGGCGTTATAAGGCAGCAACTCTACCGCTGCGCCACCGTGCCGCACTAAATCATCGCTCTTTCCATACCCGACCCCAGTGATGCAAACGTCCTGATAAAGAACTGCATTTGATGTCTTATTTAATATTATTGACATGGGCATACAAAAATGTGCAATGGTTTCCCACATCAGGATCTTGCCCAGATAAAAGATGCATTTGATGCAACTGGCTTCACAGCGCCAGAGATCCAGGTTCGATCCTGACCCCGGGTGCTGTCTGTGCATGGATTATTTACATTCTCCCTGTGACCTCATGGGTTTCCTCCGGGTGCTCCGGTTTCCTCCCACGTCCCAAAGACGTGCAGGTTTGTAGGCCTCTGCACATCGACCCTTGTGTGTGTAGGGAGTGGATGAGAAAATGGGAGAACATAGAACTAGTGTGAACGGGCGATCGGTGTAGACTCGGTGGGCTGAATGCGCCTGTTCCCATGCTACATTTCTACACTAAACTAAACTAAACTAAACTAAACTAAGAAGATGAAACAAGGAACTGCAGAGGTTGGTTTACACAAATGGACACAAAGTGCTGGAGTAACTCAGCGGGTCAGGCAGCAATTCTGGAGAACGTGGACAGGTAACATTTCTGGTCAGGACGTGAAACGTCACCTATCCATGTTCTCCAGAGATGCTGCCTGACCCGCTGAGTTACTCCACAGTAGTTAGCGTTTGAGGCCCCCTGAGGAGGCGCTGTGAACTGTTTATGTATGTGCTGTTATGTTTGTGTGCCATTGTATGTTCGTTTCTTAGTACCTGAACTGATGTACAGCACTTTGGTCAACGTGGGTTGTTTTTAAATGTGCCATACAAATAAAATTGACTTGACTTTTGACTTGACTCCAGCACTTTAGTGTCAACTAAACCAAACCAAAAGTGATGAGAAGTAAAGTAAATTAAACTAAACTGAAGTGAGCGGAATCAAACTGAACTGAACTGAACTGAACTAAACTGAAGCAAACTTCGCTGAACTGAAGTACAATAAACTAAACCAAATTAAATGAATCGGGGATTTCAGCCAGTTTCGGAGGATGAGATAATAATGATTGTAAGCGTCTTTGGAGTGTGGGAGGAAACCGAAGATTCCGGGGAAAACCCGCGCAGGTCACGGGGAGAACGTACAAACTCTGTACAGACAAGCACCCGTAGTCGGGATCGGACCCGGGTGCCAGGCACTGCATTCGCTGTAAGGCAGCAACTCTACTGCTGCGCCACCGTGACCGCCCTAAACATCTGCTCTGTTCACCCAGAAACGGGCTGGGGTGTCTTAGAACTAGGCGAGAATCATCGGGATACATCAATGAATATATGAACATATAAGATTATTAAGGGGTTGGACACATTAGAGGCAGGAAACATGTTCCCAATGTTGGGGGAGTCCAAAACAAGGGGCCACAGTTTAAGAATAAGGGGTGGGCCATTTAGAACGGAGATGAGGAAAAAGAAATTTCAGTCAGAGAGTTGTAAATCTGTGGAATTCTCTGCCTCAGAAGCCAATGGAGGCCAATTCTCTGAATGCATTCAAGAGAGAGCTAGATAGAGCTCTTAAGGATAGCGGAGTCAGGGGGTATGGGGAGAAGGCAGGAACGGGGTACTGATTGAGAATGATCAGCCATGATCACATTGAATGGTGGTGCTGGCTCGAAGGGCCGAATGGCCTCCTCCTGCACCTATTGTCTATTGTCTATAATAGAGTCCTTCCCTTGCTCACACGTGAGCATGTGGGATTGTCAGCGATGTAATGATGAGGCGCTGGGCAGGCCGCATTTGGAATATTGTGAGCAATTTTGGGCACCATGTCTGAGGAAGGATGTACTGGCTCTGGAGAGGGTCCAGAGGAGGTTTACAAGAATGATCCAAGGAATGAGTGGGTTAACCTATGATGAGCGTTTGTC